>NW_026940185.1:0-98930 GCF_032062105.1 Saccostrea cuccullata
ATGGATTGTCAAATGTATTTTTACTCTGTATCGGGAAAATAAGTCTATAGACATGGAATATCGTTTTGAATAAAACCAAACGGATTACATAATGACATTAGTCCGTCAAATATATGACGTCGATTTCCATTGCTCTGAATCAACTTCTGGAATCAGTCATTCCATCAGATCATCTGGGTTTTTTTCATCAAATATTTATCAAGAACAAATATCTTGGAGAACTATCAATTTTTATCCTTTTTCCTGCATGTAAACATTATTCGCTAACGCTCTTTTCGTAATATTGATTATAATGGTAACGAATAGGTCGTTGATCGACTGATAAAAACCACCGACCCCTACGTAAATTCTCCGAAAAATCGAATTACTGTCCGTTGAACTGAGGGTTAACTAGTAGTTTGGGACCAGTAATTCTTTACCCACCTATGAATGATTTGGAAACATAAGTAAATCATTTAAGGATTTCGGCAAAACCTGGGCTTGAATGCAAAACAAGAGAATGTTAAATGGATAACGTATGGTTGCGTTTTTCTGACTGACTGATTTTAGTGACATCTTTATTTACTTGATAATGGGATCATATCTATTTTCAACAGAAAACACAGAAATTCAGTTAAAAAAAAGTTTATGTGCGTGGATACAGGGAAACTTCAAACTCGTCACAAATTATTTTTCATATACGTGAAATAGCTGTTTAATTAAATGTATTTAACATAAATTCTTTAAATTACATTCATTTTATTATATCATATATCTATATATTTTTTATGGTTTTCCTTAAGAAAATGGACTCTGGTAGCACAGCAACCATTCGAATGAGTTGAAATTTTTCTCTCTTAAAGATAAACTTAGTTTACGTTTCACGTGTGTTTCTCCACAAAATGAGCAGTACATTTTCAAGAGCCATTTGCTGTTATTAAATTTTATACACCAGTTGTTACATGTATTGTCAAATTTTTCAAAACTTGAGATGGAAAAAAGTATTTCATATAAAATCAGGCTAAAATTTGTTGTTATGTGTATTTGTTACCATGACACTTTGCCTTTAAAGGTACTTGGACACAGATTTGAAGTCAATATTTTCTCTATAATATTACGACTTACATATTTTAATAGCATTTCACACAAAGATTAATTTAAAATCTTATTTCATTTAAAAATTATTAAAACTTCAAATTTTTTGGCGGGTTTGATTGACACATCCTTGCACTTTCACGAATTTAAACCTTATTCTTAATCCTCAGGAAAATGGCAATCTTGATGTGTATTAATGAGAAATATTAAAACTTTTATCCAGAAAAATAATTTTATTCAGAGTAGAAATGTTAGAAAGCAAAGCTCCTTCACAAGTATCGTCATTCCGAACTAAGAGTTACGTACAGAGTTTAGCAAATCGAGCACACTCGTGTTATGTACACCGTTTTTGTAAATAGGGCACAAGTTCTGTTATTGTTTATGTTTACAGTTCACAGCGTGCGTTCAATCGTCACAGTCTGCTTACCACAACTGCACGGACTGACAATATATTGTGTGTTTGTTTAGCTTTCTAACATGTCTACTCTGAATTTTCTGGATTATAGTATTAATATTTTTCATTTATACAAAACGAAATTGCCGCTTTTCCTAAGGATTAAGAATAAAATTTATTTGTGAAAGTGCAAGGATGTGTCAATCAAACCCGCCAAAAAATTTGCAATTTTAATATCTTTTATATGAAATAAGATTTTTAATTAATTTTTGTGTGAAATGCTATTAAAATATATAAGTCGTAATATTATAGAGATAATAATAACTTCCTATTATGTTTATACATAATAAAATATTGATTAATTTGAAAATATCATTATTTTGATCAATCTTACACTTGCATAAAGAATAATAAGAAACCCAAATGTTTCTTGTTTAATGTCTTTGGGTATTTTGGTCTTATGGAGACACCACCACTTGCGAAGGAGGGCTGCAAATACTCATCACTCGGGTCCGTTGAAGAACGAAATATTTTCATGCCAGCATCTACTACTGTACAACACGGGGCCTCGGTCTAGATTCGTTTTCATTCGATAAACAGGTCTCCATGTCCCTCAGCGGAATCAAACCTGTTAAATAAGGATAAACTCCCTACCCCATAACTTTAGGGCAAATGCGATTACCATTGAGCCACATGAGCGAAGCGGTAACCGCTATAGTATATCATAATCAGAGAGAAAGATACAATAACAATGGATATTTTTATAACTTATGTCTGTACGATATATCCATGTGAGCTTGAGATAATATATACCACAGAGTCCGACACATCTTTTTCATTTTTGGATATTTTACTTGAAAAAGACGTTAATGGTAGTCCAAGAACCAATCTCTATGATAAACGTAATGACCTTAACTTTTCAATCGTCAACGTCCCTTACTTATGCAGCAATATACCTTCGTCACCTGCATACGGCGTTTATATCTCTCAGTTGATTCGATATACGCAAAAGCATGTTCTACGTACAATTTCTAAAACGAGGTAAATTATTGCCAAACCAGTTGACGAAACAAGGATATCAACAGTTTCGTTTAGAGTCATCAGTTCGTAATTTCTATGGTCGATACCATGACCTCGTCAGCAAAACCTGTCATTGAGTCAAATGCTGACTGACGTTTTCCATATAAATTGTTAGCCCATTATTTATACACTTTATTGACGACAGATTTTCCGTTATTTCCCGATCATGACAAGGAGCACATGTACACACGGCTGATGTGACTGGTCGGCATTGAATGCTCACTCCTCCATGGCACCTGATCCCATATTTGATGTTTTGGAGGTCAGTGTTTGATCTGTTTCCCTTTTGCATTGTTTTACAGAGTTTTTGATCTTGAATTCATTTCGTTACCTCCATACACTTCATCCTTGCAATGTATTTTAATACAGAAATGTGACATTTATTGGCTGACAATGATTACTACATGTATAGTAGTTATATCAAAAAGCAATTTCTAATTAAAGCAGCATTGTGACGCACAAAGGGGAAAATTTACAAATGTCGCATTTTTGCATGACCCTTGTTATTTTTGTTCAATTCCTAAATGTACAAGGTTTCAGATAATTACAGGTTTCGGACCTAAAAATTATATTTTTAAGGAGAAAAATAAAATTAAAAATAATTTTTGTATGCCCTAGACCGAAAATATTGCTCAATAGCTCTTCCACCCCATTGTACGCATGCGCAGAAAAGTTGAATAAGTTTGCATTGTTACCATGGTCTCAGCACCCAGGAATGAATGTCAGCGGACCAAAAATTAAGAGGTATTATTTTCAGAACAATGTTAGAACATATTTCTCACCTTTGCATGTTCCACTTTAATGTTGTTTACAAGTTTGAGCTAAAAATAAAAACGGCGTGACCTTGACAAACACGAAAACAACGAAATGGTAGATACAACTTTTGTTTCTCCGGCACTTATTTCGTGCAGTTTTTTCTTGCAGTTTAATTGTCATATCTTGGCTATATACTCATAATTTTCATAAGTCTTTCTCTGTATGCTACAGATATCTTAAAAGAAAGACATGATTTTGACTCATTGTGTCCTTTTAAATTAATACGTGTATGTGTGTGTTTAAATAAAATATATGTACGAGTATCTTAATATAATAAATTGAAAGTAACCAGATAATATGTTTTTTTAATCTAGTCAATTTCTTTTTCTTATTCTTTGATAAAACTCAATTTAATTCACTGTCTCTTAACAATAGCAAAACTTTCAAAAAAAGTCCGGCTATTACCTATTATAAAAATGAGCAAAGATTTTCTTAAAATATTAAAGCTAAGCTTTTTAAAAGAATTATTCTTAAACATAATTATTCTAGAGCTCTGAAAAAAATCAAGAGATTAAAACTCTCAGAAAAACTACTTTGTTGTTCAACAATAAAATTCAATACATTGACCGTACTTGTGTTGCTTTATAATTAATAAAATATGATAATCTAGGTAAACATGTATAATTGAAATTTATTAAAATTTAAACAATTAATTATAAATGATAATGATGAATCTTAGTTAAAACTTGATACATTCTTTTCACTCCTGCAGTGTTTCTTAGAACGATAACGTGTAAATTTGTGTACTAGGAAATTTGTGTATTCGCATTCGATGAATTATGCCAAATAAAACAAAGTGTATAGATGATTTTAATACCCAGAAGAATTTTCTGGGGATATTAAAAGAAATCAGATATGATTGACCGGTTCTTTGCCTCTGTTTAGTGCTCATCGTATTTGCAATTCTCTCGAACCTTCCTAGTGTTAAAGAGATATTCATCCTCTTGAGATCTTGGATCATGAGTTAAGTGCATTTCTCATTTTCTAGCAATTTTCTTCGGGACAAAACTGTGATCCGCCTTTTGAGTGTGTCGTTAAAGTCAGGTCTTGATTTCATTGAACAAAATGTGATATATATAAATATCTAGAGTTAATTTTGATATAAATAGCTTAAAAACTGTTTTCTTGATTTTCCATCACTTGAGGATAATTGAATAAATACTCTCAAAGTTGAATACATTGGAATATTCTGTAACGTAAAGAATAACTTACACGTCTTAATAGTGGTCCTGGAAGTTGACGGGTCTTCAAAAGATTACAAAAGAAATTTGAAGATAACAAAGAGTAATCGAGCTCATAAGTCTATTGAAATAATGCAAATTGAAGTCAAAGCAAAATCTAACCTCTTAAAATATCAGAAGTGGTATCAGAAGCTATAGGGGAGTAAGCATCCCTTATCTTTCGCACATATCTGCTGTGTGCTCCTTGTCATGATAGGGTAAAAGAACAAGAATATGTAGATAATTTACTGACATAAAAGTAAGTATGAAAAACGTAAGTCATCATTCGACTTAATGACTGATGGTTTGTGCTGATGTAACAATAAGTATGAAAAAAAGTCAGTCATTTTTGTCTTAGTTATATTCTATATTTGCTGTATTCGCTGACAAGGTAATTGTATCGACTATAAAACTTTAATTAATTTATGTTGGTATCATTTTTCATCAACTTGTTTGTTAATAGATTACTCGATTTAAAAAGTAGTTTTGCATTTCAAGTCAACTTGGAGACATGATGTAATGGACATGTTTTACGTAAGTAAGTGAAGTGGATAATGAGAAAGGTTAAGTCTCCATGTATATCATAAAATGTTTTAAGTTACTATTAACTTATATTTTAGTTAAATTTCTCAATACAAAGCAGATGTGTCAGATTCTGTGTTATGTTTAATTTCACGTTCAATGATATATATAGAGGTGAAATATAAGTCGAAGGAAGTAAATATGTAAAAATGCTGTAGAATTATAGATTTTGTCGCATTTTACTTTTTAAAAAACTTATTATTGCACTGAGAAAAAAAATTGTTTACAACTCTCACGCTTTTCACTTTTGAAGCATCTATTGGCCGTCCAGAAACAGAAATACACGGTAAATAATTTTGAAAAAAAACCTTAATTAGAAGTAGAGTTCCTATATTGTCCGACTCGCCATTATTTGAATGAACCTGAAACGCTTAATATGATTGTACTTTAACTGTGTGAACAGGACTGACAGTATTGACTAGGACTGTAATGTGCTATGGAATAACATCCCTCTGTCAGGAGTGGAGACTCTGATTTCTTTGTTTTCTTGATTCATGGCAATGAAAATCTTAGAAGACTGTGCTTCTTTCTACTCTTGGGAACTCCAAAGTGTCAAGTGGCCATTATTGTGAATTTATCACAAATTCATACGGCCGGATAATTAAATTGGAAAGACCTAAACCTTGAGATTTCTAAAGTGATTTTTTATTATATTCTGTTTTGGTTCTCTTTAGTTATCACTTGGTATACGCAGGAAGAATTTTCTTTAAAATGTAAATGTTGATATAAAAATATGATTATACTTTACGCAATCTAATAACTATGTTGAAGCAGTCATATACCGGGTACTCTTATCAAAAAACAAAATTAGCAGAGATGCGTTGGAAATTGTCTATTTTAAAAAATAATTCTTTTTAATTGCTTTATCGAACAAGAAAGGGAAAGCTCACAATTTATTTTCTAAACTTTTGGCAAAAAAGTCTGCATCAAAATTGTGACATACTTCACATAGAAAAGGCTTGATTAAAAACGGATTTCAAGAAACAAGAATAATTTTTATTTTGTTTTAATGATTCGCTTGACTACGTGCCTCAGAAATAAACTTATAATCCAATAAGGCTTCTGGCATTTATTTCTTATTAGTCAAAGACTAGGGTTAGAAACTTGAATGCGCGGTCACGCATACAGGTTTATTTGTTTGTCGATTTAATTGCAAAAAGACGGCGTCTAAGACTCTTTGCATTCTACCAGTAGCTCCCAACTACTCAAATACCCTAAAGACGAATAAATGGATTTGTCACCTTTCGACACATTCTCAATTAGAATTTCCCCGCTAAAGGCTTCTGATTAATCAATTCAAGCGGCATGGTGATTTCTGGAGCCGGACTTAATAAATAATCCAATATCAATGATAGCGATTCTATTTGTTTCCTAGCTGACATTTTAGTGAGAACTTAAATGCCATTAATCGCAGAGCCTGATGCACGGAGAGGCACTACTAACCATATTATTACCTAATTAATTTGGAACGACAACCTCGACATTCGTTATTGATTGGTCTGACGTGGAGGATCCAGGTATAAATATATACACAAAAAATTAGAGCCAAATTAATTGAAATATTTTTTTCTGATTACGTTTATTATACCCCCTGCTTGAAAAGCCGGAGGATATACATGTATAGTAATCGTCATGTCCGTCCATCCCTCTGTTCGTCCGTCTGTCCATACGTCCGTCTCTCTATACGTTCGTCTGTCCGTCCGTCTCTCTGTTACGTTTTGGGGTACTCGATCATCTCTTATCCGCAACTCCTCTTATACCACTGAATGAAAGTCAACGAAACTTTTACAAAATCTTTATTACATATTGCCATTGTGCACCTCCTATTTAACTTTTTGATCCGACACATATTTTGGGTTTCCCCGCAAAACATGGACTTTGCCATTATAACCATATGGTAGGCAGGGATATCATTTAGTGAGCTCATTGATCTCAATACCTCTAGTTTATGGCTGCAATTATGCATGTCTGTAAAATTTCATAATTAATTAAAACAACTGTTCCATTCTCATAAAGCATATTTAAATATTCCACATATATAAAGTCACCAGAAAAAAATTAAAATAAGCTAATTAATATTTCACTTTATTCTGTATATTTTCCTAGTCTTTCGGTGGTGTCGAAAGTTGACCAAAGCGGGGTAATTCAGATTACGTTTGATAATCGTTTGCCTTTTGCAAAATAAAAAAGAGAATTTTTATTTTTTCGCATAAAGAGCAGTTGGTTTACAATGGTTGATTACAGCACCCATTGCACACCTTGTATACAATTAGATGCACGACTTAAGCACGGATTTTAAGGCTATTAACGGATCTGTTGTTTTTAAATGATAATCTTTAATTAGTTATATGATTGTATTAAATTGTAATTTTTTCTTAATTATTGATCATCGAAATATGTTTTAATTAACAAGGCACTGGTGGAAATATCTAATTAAAGTCTATTGTCTTATCAGTCCATATACAGTATACTGTTTCTTTAATAAGTTATAACCAATATGTCATAACAAGTATGTCAATGTCAATCTAGGGCTTCCAAAATAATTATTTTGATAAGTTTTGACTTAAGCATTAAAAAAATATTTAATTTTACCATCCCAAAAAAATCAATTTGTCTATAATTAAATTTTATTATTGACAATAAAGTTAAAAACCTCTATTTTCATTTTAATCTGAAACATTTTTCTAAATAAAAATAAATAAGGATTTTTGGATGAGAATATTTTAACTAAGGCATAATAGCTATTCCCAGTGCAAAAGTTGATACAAGTTAACAAAAATGTTACAATTAGTGACAATAAATTATGAACTGAATAAGATTTAGCGTAAATGATACTGAAATAGTTGGTTTAAAGACTTGATGAAGGATGTGTAAACGTAGTTTTAAATAACTTAACGGTGGCTCTTTGACGTGACGACATCAAGCCAACATAAAAAAGCAGTTGAAAGGTGGCTTGACGAAAGCTTAAAGAAGTTTTGAAGTTAAAAGCACACAAGAAGATACAGTTTAAGAGTCGATTAAAGATATCATTTTTTTAAGCTTCTATTAAGGCACTTTTAATTCCATATTAAGTGATTTCGTAAAGATAGTTTTAAGTCCTGTTTTTTTAAGTATACATGTCGTGTACTTCAATGACAAAAAAGTTCCCGGTATATAAATATGTTTACTTTAAAAAGTTGACCAAGGAACTTAAAGACAAAAGTTAATTTACATCGGATCAGTGGTATTGGAAAGAAATAAAAACTTGAAGATTTTGAGGATAGCTTAGAACTCAACAATGCATACAGATTGATGTATCAAAATACGCTCGAGTCTCCACCTCTTTTGCGCATTTAATAAAGCACCAGGACTTACTTATTACACATTAATTTAATTTAATATCTGTTTAATATCTATGTACATCATATATATCATATTTAAACCTTAAACAAACTAATATGTAGATCTACATGCATATTGATCATATGGAAGTATAGCACAATCTCACGGCTGTATAATTTGTTAAAAAAAGATTCTAATGTTCAGTACTGTTGCACCATTTTAATTCGTGATGGTTAACGTTCGCGAGTAAGCTACGATTAACTTGTTCATGGGTCGTACAATGTAATTTCTTGTACTGTACTGTATTAATAAATGAATACGTATATAAAATAAATGTTCTTGGGAATGTTACTTTGTTGTCACCCAAAAAATCTATAAACACTGATTCTTCAAGAATAGTAATGATTCCACAGTGTCTTAAATAGATAAATAAATAAATAATTCAATAAATAAAACATGAACACTTGTCAAGATGCAATTGAGAAATAATTTCTTTCAAAGAAAAAAAAACCCTTTCAATCAAAATGCCTATATATTTCCAAAATGAAGTTGTTTGACAATAAATGCAGTTTTAATTAGGGGAAACCGGCGAAAAATAAGGACGGACTCTAATTTAAATGAAATAAAATATGAATCAGTTATTAAGTAGGAACATTATGTTATACTTAAATAAAATAAAAGGTAATGTATATTATGCAGTCAGTGAAGACCAAATGATTAAAAACCAGAATCGTACATAAAATGGCAAAAAAAGAAAAAATATACAAAACATACCTTCAATTTAAGAAGCAACGAACGCAAATATTAACCAAAATATGAAAGAGGAACATTATGATGTATTTAAAATAAAATAAACATAAATGCAAATTCTACAGTCAGTCAAAAATAAATAATTAAAAACCAGGGGCCCGTTTTACAAAGCCTACTTAGGACTAAGTTATATCTTAGGAAAGAACTTTTTCCTAAGTTCATTACTTATCCGTTTCACTAACCTCGTCTTCTCTTAGGATATTCCTAAGTTATGTCGGAACTTTAGGACAGGTAAATCGATGACTTAGGAAGAAACTAAATATTGCGGCTGCATATCTAAGGTTTCTTATGGAGAGAGAGAATGTTTTCGGGGAGAGAAAATCCAATGAACTACTAGTATATGGATGATTGTGTTCTCTCCAGGTTAAAACTGCTTTACTTTGCACGTAAATACTAGGATTTCAATAATTGTCAAACAAGTGTCAAAATAAGTCCAAGGTATATAAAAATGTCCGTACACAAAACTGGAGTTGGCGAAATAGATGTACACATACTGGAATAATTCCCCAATATTTGCAGAGCACGTCTTTGTTAACAAAAAAATAGCACATGATTTGATCCAATTATCATACATGCATGCATAATGTTTTTATCTACACGTACATGTATATTTATTTATATATTACTAGTATTTTAATGGATATTAAAATAGAATTTGAAAAAGGATATTTTAGATGAATGGAAACACTTGTTCACTTTATATAAGTACATGATTTTTGATGAACCCTCAACCAAGCTCCGGAAATATAGATGTTTCCCCAAAGAATGGTTGCATCTAATCTCCTCTAGAATGTTATTATTTAGAAGACACAAACATAACGTAGTTTTGTTTTCTATAGCATTCTAATTTATCTGAGGATAAATTATTATTATTATACCCCCTCCCGTGCTCCTCCAGTTTCTACGGCCATGAGATTACAACCAGGTATGCTCCCCGCTTAATACAATGTAAAGCTGTGCAAGATATTTAAAAAAAATCCTTTTTAACTTCTTCTTTTAGTATTTTCATACCTGTAGTCGCGAATTTGGGATTTTTTTTCTAGCATGGCATTCTTATTTTATATATGTGAGAAAGCTTTACACAGCACTAACAACTAACGTGGAGCAGTCATTTTTTTATTGCCCTCACATGTGTTCGCTACGAAGCAGCCATTTTTAAATTTCATTCAATAATTGACAAGTAGAAAAGTATAGTAAAAACAATACCTGGGATCGATACCTTATAAAGAGCAAAATAAAGTAAAGGTATAAAACGTGAAACAATATTTTTAAAAAATACAAATTTCGTGTGCCCACAGGGAAAGAAGGCTTGAAAGGGTGTGTCTGTGAATGCTTAGTTCTAGCAGCAAACTTCGCTAAGTTAAAACATATACTTTGAAAGGGGGATAATCCCCTCCCTTTCTGAAGCTAAAAGTATAATCCAGACTGACATACTGAGAGTTGTAGATATATAGAGCGGAGAATTTATTTCATTAGTCCTTATTAAGGCACAACTTAAGAAATGACTTAAGAAAAATTTAAGATAAGATTGTTTCGTGAAACAGTTGTGACAAATCTTAGGAATTTCCTAAGTTATAACTTAGGCATATCTTAAGTTATGTCTTACGACATATCTTAGGAAACTTTTGTGAAACAGGCCCCAGGATCATAAATAAATTGTAAAATAAGTATTTAGAACACAAAACAGACTTTCAATTTTAGAAACAATGAACTAAAATATAAAGGAAGAACATTAAGTTGTTATCAAATGAAATGAAAGGTAAGATTCTGCAGTCAGTCAATACTAGATATTTAAAAAAGCAGGATCATACATAATTTGAAAGAATATTAAGAACATGCACAGAAACATACATTCAATTTTAGTAACAATGCAATGAAAACTGAAAACTGTACAACTACAGACAATGAATTAGAACTGATCAGGTAAATGTGATGAAATATTCCTTCTAAGTCTTCATTTGAATTACTTTAATTAGAAAATGAAAAATTTTATTTTTATTGCCAAATAAGATCAATTATTTTGAAAAGTGGAAATTTTAGTACCAGAAAACATTTTTGTTTCTATTTTGAAGACTACGCAAAATTGTGGCGCAGTCCTTTCTTCATCAGGGAGCCAAGTTTACAGTTTTTTTGGTTTTTGGAACAGAATAAAAATTATTCTTTAATTGTTTTTAATTTACTTATTTAAATATTTCTTTTGAAAAATCATTAAGGTTCAAGCAAAATTTTACATGAATGAGCAGAATGTTTATGAACCTTAATAAAATGGAGATGATTAACTTTAGACAATAAGAATGATCCCCTGAGTTCATGGAAGAATATGTTTTGAGCTACTATTCAATATTATCATAAACTGAAAAAGGTCTTTTATTTTAAAAACCTTAATACTCCTCGTCTAGGGATGCATGATTGCAGATTTAAAGGCAAAATAATATTTGAAGAACATTTTAGAATATATAACATGTAGGAGACGGAAGACTGTATTATTGGATTTTTTAAAGGAAATCAATTTATGACTAAGACAATTATCGAATCTCTAATAATCACCTTTCAAAATACAAAACAAATGTTTCACATACATGTAATGGCAGTTTTTCTTCAATTTTTGCAATCCTCATTTTCTTGACCATTTTGTTTCAACTTAACTTTTTATCGTGCACCGAGCCTATAAAAATTACAGAATATTTAGAATGTATCATTATTTGCGCAGCAAGATCGTAGATTAATTGCTTGAGGATAATTTACAATTTTTTTTAACCAGCAATATTAATTATAGATTTATATTCAAATATACAGGTAGCCCAAATAATGTTCCAGGTAAAATAAAACATGTTTATAAGATTATTTCAAAATGTCAAAAATATGTGCAAAAAAGAAACAAAGGAAACAAAATAAGTTTACCCGAAATTCTTGTTTCTGAATACTTATCAACCATATTATTGTAAATTCAAGTATAAACTACTACTAATGGAGTGTGAATTTGAAATTATGATAATTTTGCTAAATGTTGGAGTAAAGAGGATTACTTTCCTGTGTTTGCTTTATCCGATACAAGTTAATTACTTGTTTAATATTCATATTCTGATCAAATCCCCAATCGGAACTAGATAAAATGGTCTTACTAGTTACAAATCCTAGGTATCTATGAAACTTAGGATTTAACATTTTATACAGTAATTATTGTTGGAATAGAGATTTGTTAAATTTTTGTTCTTGCTTTTTATGGTGGCCCTTCTGTGGCCACACCCTACCTCCATGGGTCAAGAATAAAAAGATCTGAATAATATTGCCCTAGAACACTCCAATATAAATATATCGAATCAAGGCTTTGCCGAAACTTGACCAGCAGAAGTCATAACTTTCCCTGTACAACCACATGCTACTCTTTTAACCATTGCATTATCGGTCGTGGTGTACATGTGGATGGCTCCCTTCTTTTCTTTTCAGAAAAATACTGTTGACATTTTTTCCTTTACATCAATGTTGATATTTTCATAAAAACTACTGTAATATTTAGCATCATTTGTCCCAAAATTTGAAAATAACAACTTGAGTCATGTTTTAATGAGTAGAATGAATGGGTTTCATCGCGTTGTTTTTGATTTTTTATCTAAATTTTCACAAAAATAGGATTTGAAGTAAAAAATATTTGTATAGATTAATAAGGATAGTTTCAGAGGTGTAGAACTTTGAAAATCTTAGAAGGGTTACAATTTCTTTATATTCTAGAAATTTATCAATTGCATCATTTTCAATGAAATTAGGCCATAAAATGTATTCCAATTTAGGCTTCCATTTTTTTGTTTATGTTCATCTGTCCTTAAATAAAAACATATTTTTCCAAGGTAGTATTTTTTATGGATTAACTAGTAAACCTTGTACACTTTATATTGTTATCATTAAAGGTATGGACACAAAATTCAATTTTTGAAGACAAAAAAATTATCAATAAATATTATTTCATTCATCAACCATTAAAATAACGCATCGTTTGCAGAAGGCAAAAAGTGATGATTCATAAGAAATGAAAGTTTCAGAATCATGCATGCTGATTTACGTTTTTGTCATCTTTTTGAATGAAAATATGCATTGTTCCGAAAAATAGACTTGGTTGACAAAATTTAAGGGGAATTATTTATTTCTTAAACTGGAGCGTTGGAATCTAGGAGCACTTTTCATAATCTAGAGTAACTTCTACATAATTATTTTGACAAACCGATATAAACTATCACCGGGGCATATTTGAATTTTTTTCTTCACTCAAAGTTATGTTTTCTATTCATTGACGTTAAAAAATGACTTTGGGGTGCTTCTTTTAGCCCAAGTCCTACCCATATCCATGGATAATACATGTAATAGAAAATGTTTTTCCGTGGTTAATAATATTTACTCACGTTACATTTTGCAAATAATGTTAATATGCTGAACATTTAAGCTGTTACCTTAGAATACCTGCATTGTAAATTCAATAGCAATGAGACTTGCGCTAATTGAGATTAAAGTTCTTCAATTTTTAATTTTGTGTCATGAAACTGTTCAAGAAATAAATTTGTTTTTATTCGTTTTTAGCTCACTTGAGCCGAAGGCTCAAGTGAGCTTTTCTGATCACACTTTGTCCGTCTGTCTGTCCGTCCGTCTGTAAACTTTTCACATTTTCAAATTCTTCTCAAGAACCAATGGACCAATTTTATTCAAACTTGGTACAAAGCATCCTTGGGTAAAGGGGAGTTAAAATTGTTAAAATGAAAGGGCCAAGTCCCCTTACAAGGGGAGATAATCAAGAAAAGACAAAAACAGGGTGGGGTCACTAAAAAATCTTCTTCTAAAGAACCACTGGACCAGGAAAGCTGAAATTTATGTGGAAGCATCCTTGGATAGTGTAGATATTAAATTGTTACAATCATGACCCCCGGGGGTAGGGCGGGGCCACAATAGGGAATCCAAATTTTACATAGAAATATATAGAACAAATTTTTAAAAATCTTCTTCTCAAGAACCACTGGACCAGGGAAGCTGAAACTTATGTGGAAGCATCCTTGGGTAGTGTAGATATGAAATTATTAAAATCATAAACCCCGGGGGTAGGGCGGGGCCACGATAGGGAATCTAACTTTTACATAGAAATAAATAGAATAAATCTTTAAAAATCTTCTTCTCAAGAAACACTTGGCCAGGAAAGCTATAACTTATATTGAAGCATCTTTGGGTATTGTAGATATTAAATTGTTAAAATCATGACCCCCGGGGGTAGGGCGGGGCCACAATAGGGAATCCAAATTTTACATAGAAATATATAGAACAAATCTTTAAAAATCTTCTTCTCAAGAACCACTGGGCCTCAAAAGCTGAAACTTATATGGAAGCATCCTGGGGTAGTATAGATTCTGAAGTTTTAAAATCATAAAAGTGAAGGGGTAGTGGGGCATGATAGGTAGAGCAAGAGGGGAAATCTGGTAAAAAACTGCATCACCCAAGTTACTCAGGTGAGCGATGTGGCCCATGGGCCTCTTGTTTTCTTTTTGTATAGGAAAAAATCCCTTCATTTATGACATACCATTTCCCTTTTAGGTGGTCTCAATGAGGTATCAAGAAAATCACCAAAACCAGCGAAGCCATGAACAAACGATTATCAGTAACTGGTAATGCACCCCTGCAAGAAAAGAATAAACTTTTCTTTATCAAAGAAAAAAGCAGCAGAAAACACTAAAATATGACTGATTCATTTAACATCAAAACTGCTTCATTTCTGAATGATATATCTTTAGTTCTTATCTTAAATGATATTATTCCTATTCAAAATAAATAATTTAAAGTTTTAAAGAAGCGCGTGTATTCTTTTAGAAATCAATTGTTGAAATATGATCATGCATTGCAACAGTTTCTATTCATAATAAAGAACTATATTCGGTTTATTGCATATCTAATTGCCCCCCTAAAAATTTAAATTATGATTTTTTTTAAAAATGTGTTGTATTTTATAAACTGTCTGAAAAATATAAATTAACAAAGCATATTTTAGTTTCAAAGTAGGTTATTGACAATTATTATTATTTATGACGTCACAAACTCGTCGGATTTTGCAGAAAAGGGACAAATGGACAAAATTTCAACAATTTTATTTATAGAATTTATAGAGCGCATGTCTGTTCAGGAACAATATTTGCATATTTAATTGATGTTATTATTCAACACATTATATCAAAATATTGAGACTGAACACACATGCGCTCGGTGATTTTTACTCAAGATATTTACGCAATTTTTACATTTTTCTATTGAAATCATGAAATTTTAGAATTACGTCATTTTCCTGGCGTCATTTCAAACATATTGCTGACGTAAACATTCAGTGCTTTGAAGTCAGCATGAATCCCCTTGTTTTTTTTAAACTTAATTAAATTTTCTCCGTTAAAGTTTGATTTTGAGGGCAAATATTGGTTACTACCGAATTAAGTTCTTTATTATATGTTGGGACAAGTGATGTTGATATTATGTCTGTGGTCCTTAAAACACCTTCTGTAAATATTAAAAAATCAACTGTGAAGGGAAAAATAACATATCTTCTTTGCGTGCTTTATTTATTTTGGTGAAACAAAGGATATGGTTTATAAAAGAAATTTCTAGAAATTCAGGGGGACTGCCGCAGCTTCTATTACAACTTTCCATGGACAATGCGAAAAAAACTGGATTACCAGTAAAGTTTTCACATAAATGACCAGTAAGTCTCGAAGTTGAATGGCATACCTGTTAACAAACAAGCTCGGACCCAAAAAAAAAAATGCCGAGAATGGGTTGTCTTTATCCTCAGACATACTTTGCCTTCATGCACAAATAAGTTAAAGAATAAAGAGATCGAAAGTACTTTTCAGTTCATTTACAAAATTCAAAGATTAAAGAAACAGAGGACAACCAATATGGGATATTTACAAATAATAAAGTTGATATAAACTATACAGAAGTCACGGAGCAAAAGAAAAGTAATTGTGCCAGGAACATCAGCCAAACAAACGCCAAAAATAAAATTAAATGAATTTTGTTGCCCAATTTAATTAAGATATTCAGGAAATAAAAGAGAAAGAAAAGTAAAATCGAGCCCTGTCATAATTGCTAAGAAAATAAATGGAAATCGAAAAAAAGAATCAACATGATTAATTGAGTAAGTAATCAACAGACTCATGCAATTCCTTATACTTCCCTAGGCAACATTATAGATAACAAAGTGAAGAGAGCTTCCCTGTAAAAATAAAATATGGATATGTATATATTATTGATATGGATTTCTAATAAAATGGTGTATTTACCAATGTTCATTTTACATAACTCAACGAGTTATTGCATTAAAGTATTAATAAAAACCTTAAAGTCTCTTACAGAAAATCTTCATTGTTCGAATAATGTAAATGCATACTTTCAGGAAAAATATCCCAAAAAAAACTTACGATGACACTTGTCTTGTGGAATGTCGGACGGTCTTTTTCGTCATTACATCGACTTGAATTGTTGTTTTCTCTTGAATTCCCGAATTATTGATTTTTAGGCAGCCTTCATCTAAGGAAAAAAATGATCACACATGTATACATTGGCTAAAATAAAAATCTGCATGACACGTTCACATATACTATCACTACTACTAATAATAATACATGTACAAGAATCCGATCGGTCAAACTTTCACAAAAGTAACATGTGTTAAACTATTTTCTAAATCATTTATGTTGTCCTCTCGAGAATTTGTCACTCATATGACAATTTGAGGTATTGCAACATTTATTAGGAATAACCTTTGTTACGTTTTAACTTCTATACGAATTCAGTTATATTGAATCCCTGAACCAATATAAATGTCTTATTGAAGAAATTTATAAATAATTATACTGTCAGAAATTGTCTGGAGCTTTTATGTGCTATGAGCTGAAATTCTTTAAAAATGTGTGAACCATACAATCCTTTTGACAATAGCAGCAATGACGTGTATTATAACTCGTTCTAAAAAAATAACTTTGTCATATTCATATTAGTATTGTTTTCTTAGATACAACCTTTTTCAATTTCATTACTTTAAGTTGTTAACATTAGAAAAAGGAAGTTACTCATTTATCCCCAGAAATTATGGGCCGATGCATGTGTTTTATGTTTTCTGGAAGAAAATTGATATCTTCTAGATCTGCTACTTTTTAAGAAAATACAGGGAAATGCATTACGTCACAATTAGCATTTAAGAGGTCATGCATGTATTAAAAACAATTTGTATGTGTTTACTGCATAGGATTTCAATAATGCAGAAAGGATTCTTTACATACATCCATTTTTTAGGACGTACGTTGCTCTCTATGACTGATACTTCAGACAGGATATAATTCCGACATTATAAACAATGAAATTTTGTTTTATTCAGATGTCAAACATTTTATCGATCAGGATAAGAGACAACAAACATTACTTACATTTATAAACGTCTGGTGAGTCGATATAATTTATATTTTGTCCCGATTTATTTGTGTAATTGAAAGGAAAGTTGTGATCATGCTGAACTACATTCCCTCCAATATTATACTCAGGACAGAATGCTAAAAATGAAGAAAAAAAAAAGAAAATCAAAGATAACGAATTGAAGCAATGCCAAAGATAAACCTCTGAAAAGAAAAAAAAGGTCAATTTGGCGTGCCGGGGAGGCTTAAGCATCCCTTGATGACGAGTCAGTTACATCATCTCTGTTTTCCTTGTCATGACTGGATAAAGGAAAAGTCGATGTACAATACAGTTCGAAAGTTTTTACCTTAAAACTGAACTGAAAGACGTAACTCAACATTCGATTTAACGACATTTTGTATTTGGAAACAATGTAATTACACTTCAATTGAATTTACGACAAGACGAATTTAAACAATAGAGAATTTAGATTTTCAATATTCTTGTTTTATCAAGTATGTTCAATTCCTCATAATTGTTGGGCTGTAAAGTTGATGATTCATTAACTACAGCAATGATGTCAAAAATTAATATAAACATTATTTTCATTACTCCCAGTAATATATGCATATATTTATTAAATAATCAGAAGAAAATTTGAAATTTCTTCCATGCACATCTTTTTGACAATTTCTACGTAGTTTTGGGAGAGAAGACCTTTCAATTATTTATTGAAATTTCAGTCAGTTCCTACTGTGCCCCATTAATACATGACCCGATTTTGCATTTTCATATATATATTTCAGTAAAGCATTTGTTTATAGATAGAAATATGATGGCAAATTAAAGAGTCTTCTAGTATATGAATGGCGTCAATTGCCTTACTTTGTGGCGCAATACACCATTTTACCAGCATATCAAATTTATGACTCCGACTTAATTCGCAACACAATAGCATGCTCTACGAGAGAATGATTTCTGAAACGAGGCAACCTATTGACGAATAAGTTGATGGAACAAGGATATCAACAGATTTTTATCGCGTTTTAAGCGATTGAGAGTCAAGATGATAACCATCTATTCTTCTGTATTTAATAATAGAGAAGTAAAAAAATATATAGAGTACGCAATCAGTCATCCCTGCTTACAAACCTGCTAACAACATTGGTATTGTTTGTAAGATTTATTCTATAAAGTATATTGCAGAGGAACAACAATTCCATTCTACCAGTGGTATTCTTACTTATACCTTCTTTATAGCTTCTTTACTTAGGGAGGGAATTCTCTACGGAGGAAATTCTTCAAAATCAGTTTTGAATATGTTTAACATTCCAAACAACCAAAATAAATTTGAACTAGAGCAAAGCAACGAGTAGGTCTTCCGTCCTGTTTTGACCCTGAGTGACGTCAGCAAAAGAAAGCAACGAGTTAAGACGTCTTCAGTAGCTTTATAATAACAATTTTGCGTAAAAACCAGGAAATAAGCCATTTTTGGTTACTTCCGGTTTGACCGGAAGTGATGTTGAGGGATGGAAAATTTAATTGGATGCTTCTAGTGCAATAAATAAACCAAAAACAAGTCAAAAACCGCAAAAAAGCATTTTCTGGATATTTCCGGTTCGACTGTTGACAATTCAGGTTTCATTCCAGCTAATATCAAAGTCACAGGACCAGAATAAACTAAAAAACCATATTTTTAAGAATATGTTTTGATTCAAGAAAGAAAGTTTAATTTTTCTTCAATTTCTGGTTTACACCAGAAGTACTTTCAATGGATGCTTTTTGTTGACGGTTGTGAATGTAAAAATAAGTTCTATATGCCTTCATCCAAAACAGTTAAATTTTTCAAATAATCGTGAAATTAAACATCACTTCCTGTGTCAACCGGAAGTGACGGATGCAAAATCAAAAGACGTAATAAATAACTCAAACTCCCTGAAAACATCGTGATGCAATCTTGAGTGGTTTACAAGTAAATACCTGGACAAAATGACAATTTCAAAAAAGTAAATCGGACAAAAACTTTGACCGGAAGTGATTTTTCAAAAAATTGAAAAAAAGGTCTGCAGATATAACAACAGTGCATCATTCCTGAAAAAAAATCTTTGAAATCAGTTAAGTAGTTTTCAAAATCACGTGTACTATGAAAAGGGAAAAATAATAATAATAGGAAACATAAGAAAAACAGTAAGGTCTTCCGAAGGAAGTCGTAAGACCTTAATCACCATATCTAAACTGGATTCCAAAATGTCATTAAAAATACATTGTTTACGTTAAAGTAAATTCCAGTACTAGTAAATGCTGTACCAAGCCTCTTTTTTACTCCTCATTAAGATATTAAAAGTAGTGAAGGAGAATCTTCAAGAATACCGTTCAACAATATATTCGAGAATTGGTGTGTATCAAATGTGAATAGTAAAAAATTCCAAGGAACTTTTGGAACATTTGGAATCACAAAATTTTACCAAAATCAACAACATAATATCTTACGACTTTTCAAACTAATGAAACATATGGAGATAGCAAACAGTATCCAAGCTCAAAATTTCATAAAACAAAGCAAAATAGGAGCAAAGCAAACATGGACCTCAAATATATAAGAGGTGGGATTAGGTGCCATGGGAGAGTGAGCATCCCCTGCCGACCGATCACACCCGCTATGTGCTTCTTTTTATGATCGGAAAATAACGGGAAAATTCGTCGTCACCTCAGTGTAAATGATGAAAATAAAATTAGTATAAAAAACGTCAGTCAGCATTTGACTCAATGATAAATTGTATTTGCTGACAGAGTCAGTGTATCGACCATAGAACTTACGAAATGATGACTTTAAACGAGACTGCTAAAACTCCTTTTTTCATCAACATCTTTGAAATAATTTACCACGTTTTAAAAATTAGTCATACGTATAATACTGCGATAAACTGGAATGGTGACCCGTGTTCGTGCTGGTTATCTTGAATTACCCTTGTTTACATTTTATTGAAGTTACGTTTAGCTTTGTTGTTTTATACTGCACTGACATGTACAACTATAATTGTAAATTTATTTGCTATCTTATTATCACGTTACCATTCTTGCTACCGAGTGCTGGGTGGCATACGTCCATCTACACCGGTGTCGATTGATTACTCTTAACAGTGTCCTGCCCTTTTTATAGGGGTCTGCAGAGTAGCGGGAGCAAAAATCACAAACACATCCCTTTCACGAATCGTGTTCAGCTTTAAAGTCATCATGTTTATCAGAGAGTTTGGTTTTTAGAGTTTGGTTTTTAAATAACCATTCAATATTTTCAAGTAAAATATCCAATTATGAAAAAGATGTGTTTGACTCTTCGTGGTACATACAGTATCTTTTTTCTCAAGTTCGTTAGTATATATCGTATCGACATAAGAATATACAATTATTTCCCAATATGAATTAAACTCCATCCACAGATTAGCACTTGGCTGATTTTTCAATAAAAATAGAACATATGAATTTACTAACCGTGTCATTGGTCATTTGGAAAATTAATTTCTTAAGAAACAAATTGATTGTTGACACAAGTACTCTGAAGTTGGTATTATAAATATGCTCGAGTTTCTGTTTGACAATATCTATATCTATCTATGGATTTTGGAGACCAGGTCTTCCAACAACCTCTTGGACTTCTCATGGTTACCAGTTGCGTCCCGTTGTTAGCAGACCTAATATTGTAACTATAATAAAAACACATTTGCTCAAAATCTAATCAAGGAAATGAAGAAAACACTGGCTGTGGCTTTTAACTCGAGATTTCGATGTATAGAGGAGGTATTGTCAATTAACTATTGTTATTTCCATTACAAGGTCGAAATATCTCAGTTAGCTTGAAATAGAAGATACCATAGAGTCTGACACAGCTGCATATTTGAATATTCTAATTAAAAGGGACGTTAATGATTATCTAAGGAAAACGTGATGATTTTGACTTCTCTATCATCAACTTCCCTTACTTATGCAGCAATATACCTTTGTCACATGCATACAGAGTTTGTATTTCTTAGTTGACTTGATACGGAACAGCATGTTCTACGTATGAAGAATTCCTAAAACGAGGTAAATTATTAATAATAAACTTGATAAAGCAAAAATATCACCAGTCTCATTTAAAGTCATTATTTCGTAAGTTCTATGATCGATGTAATGACCTTATCAGTTAATACAATTTATCATTAATTCAAATGCTGACTGAATTTTTCATACTGTTTGTTAGGTAACTATTTAAACACTGGGTTGTCCACGGAATTTACCAGTCGGAGGGGATGCTCACTCCTCCATGACACCTGATCCCACCTTTGATGTCATGGAGGTCCGTGTTTGTTCTGCCTCTGTTTGATGGACTTTTGAGCTTCGATACTTTTCGTTCTTTCCATCTGCTAGTATGTCATCATTTCGCCAGATATCAACTGAGGATTTTCACGCGAACTGATAGACCATTTCTTTTACACTTAATTAATTACAGACATTTCTCGTTAATCTGTCCCTGACAAGGAAAACACAGTGGATGTGGCTGGGCGACATGAGAGGTGGAGTACTAATAAATTATTTTACAAACAAAGCTAATAAGCACAACTCTGAATAATTTTTGTAAACATTTTTTGACGATTCTTCTGTCGATTCTTAGTCTCATAAATTATATGTATCAAGAAAACTAAACAGTTAACCCACGGACGTTTTATCACTTAAAATAAAATGACAATAAATCATAAAAAATTAAATAATAATAATTTAAAAATTGTATTATCTCACGAGTGATACCGTTGTGATCCTGTTCCTAAGTTTAACAAAAACTGATACATCCAATGACATTCCCGTTCTTAAAACGTATTTGTTTTTGATACACATTTCATTTGTTATAGGTAGCATGTATGGTTGGGCATTTATAAAATCCAGTTTAATAAAAAAAAAAAAGAATTTTTAGCGAGGATTGTATTTTGGCATTATTATAAATTGAATATCACCAAAAATTCATTGCGAATTATTTATACCTTCATTTGTTAACATTTTTAAAAAAATCGTTAAAATTACTTCTCGTTAAAAATGAAATACCAGATTTTAGGCAGAAATCGCTAAAATTGCGTCTCGCTAAAATATTGTATATGGTCTGTTGAAATTAATTTACATTTAATGTTGACAATATCGGCATTGAATTTGATGACTAAATTATCTTTGCATAATTTTAGTAACTAGAAATTAATCCCTATGATCAGATAATATATAGACGTTAAAAATGTTGTCACCGTACAGTGTAGTTGACCTTAATTTCGCATTCAAGGGTCTTTTTAAAATTATTTTTGAGAACTAGTGTTTTAGAACTATTTACAGTATAAGAATGTGCGAATTATTTATAAAGAAAAGTATAGGCATTAAGGGATCTTTTTTGCCTATGCATTTACTTCCATTATTTGTTCATGTTTCAGAGGATTCCTCCATGGCACCTGATCCCACTTCTGATGTTTCGGAGGTCCGTGTTTGCTCTGCTCCAATTTTGTATTATTTTATGGTCTTTGGTATCGAATACTGTTCGTTATCTCCATATCTTTCCATAAAGCTAATTAATTATCCGAATAATCCGGTTAAGAGGATTTCGCTACGTACAATTTTGTCCGGATATTTATGACGCCACTGTACATGTTTGCTAATATATACCTGATATATATGTTCTATTTGCACACAATTTATAGAGAGACTTCATGTCATGATCACGGACACAATGGTACACAAAATTTGTCGGACATTCCTCTTGACAATTCATTTCGTCTGAAGCGTATTGAAATTCCTGTTCTGACGTTGGACAATTGATTACATGTTCAGGTCTAACAGATTCACAAACCTGTCCATATCCATCATCTGTCTGAAGAAAAAACAAAGAAAATGAAATTCTTTAATATGTAGGGCACCCTGTATTTTCATTTATGACAAGAAATTCAGTAAGCAAAGTAAACCTGATCAATATCAAAATTTATTCTGGTACTTTTTTTTCCATTGTCATCGTTGCCGTTGAAAAACTTACTGTTGACATTGAAAAGGAAAATAGACGCAATAAAATCAGAATTCCAATCTTTTTTTCTTGTCCTTTCATTCTAATACTGAAAAATACAATACAAATCAATATCCATTAACGTGTGGATTGAATAATACACATATTACCAAAGAATGAAGAAAGAATATTTAATAAATACCAATAACTGTCCAATTTTGTTTCAGCATATTTCAAATGACATTGTTAAGAAAAATTACCAAAGGATGACTGCACCCAACGCTGTGTTTTGGGTCTTTTTTGATTGCTTCTGTTGCTTTCAAACCTTAACTTAATTTCACTGTGATATATTTACTACAGAAAATATGTTAATTTTGCACCTAATTTAAATGTTAAAAATAATTATTTTAGATTGAAATACAAAAAATAATTTCAAACTTTTTGTCCTTACACTTTTCCAAACACAGGGAATTTACACGTACTTGTCCGTATGTATGTATGCTTGAGAGGTGGAGCTAACATCGTAGGAATTGATTTGTATGTATGAGAGGTGGAGCTAACATCGTAGGAATTGATCAAAAATTAAACTGGATGAATAACAATGACATGTATACTCACCGTCAATCCTCAAACACTCTAATTTTAGGGTGAAAAGTATATACAGGTTATAACTATGTACCAAAAAAGTTAGGACATCTTTTACTTTGCCAAATCAGTTATTTAACGGTTGAATGAATTTCTTTCCTGTACCGGAAGTTGCTTTTTAGCCCTCTTAATAGAAATCAATTTTTTGCATTTTCAATAAATTTTTTAACAATATTTTGGGTTTTCAAGGTTTTGCAGCCGTTTATCATAAGTTTTGTACTAAGATCCCGAGAAAAAATCCTTTTTTTTTTACCGGATGTGATGCCTATATTTCCTCAAAATGTCTGATTTTCTTTGCTAATGCTGGATTATCTCAAAATAAAGAAAAAAGCGCTGCAGATGCAAATGTACACTATTTAACGACTCAGCAGGCTAATGTGTTTCAATAGCATAAATAACAGTTTCTTGACCGGAAGTCCAAGAGTTACTACACTACGCCAAGCTAGAGAAAATTCGACCGCAGTATCTGAACAACAGGCAATTAAAAATGCCCAAAAATATTTATTTCGCTCAGATAAAGACATTGATTAACCTAATGCATGGTAGAAATCGGACTGCGTTCATGTATGTTGTACATGGCGGACTGGCACGTTCTGATTAAATGGTCAGAAGGGGGGGGTGTTTTATTTAAATGTTATCTGTTAAGAGGGCTAAAAATCAACTTACTTTTGATAATGGAATGAAAACCATTCAACCATTCAAAATTCAAAATATGGCAAAGTAAAAGATGCCCTAACTTGTTTGGTACATAGTTATATCCCGTATATAATTTTTCACCCTAAAATTAGAGTGTTGCGTTTTCATTGACGGTGAGTATATTAAAAATACGAGATCTCTATTTTTTATCTTGCTATTTATTTTGTATAGCACAACTACATAATTTACAAAGGTTTAAAACCCATTTCTGTAAGTAAAGAATATTTCAAACTGATGACTGCTTATTTAACGTGTTTGATTACCATGTCCTAGTTCTCACATAACATGTAACATGCTATCAATAAGTCACGTGACGGAATTTAGTATTCACTAAATTACCCGAGGAAAGTTATCACGTGGTGAATAATCGACGTGTCACAGCCCTTGGTTACAACAGAGAAATCGAGTGTAAGAAGAATTGAGTTTTTCTCTTTCTAAGCATGTTTGTCTATTAGTCTCCTTTTAACACAAAATTACTAATGCAAATATACAATTACTGTTAAAGGGAGAACAATACTAGACAAAAATGCGCTGACTATGTATAAAATCAGTATAAAAGTGGGTGTCCTCATTATCCTACGGAGATTGAAGAAATAGTGATGACCCCCGCCCTATAAAACAGATTCGTACATCGTAGAAACATACTTTTATTTAATGTAATTAAGTAAAGTTGTAGATTAGACGTTGATCGTTTCTGCAGTTGAAAAAAAAGTGTCTGTTTTCAAAGTTTTTTTTGAAATAAATTTTGCAAACAGTCATTCTTTTTAAAATTCAGAAACAGCAGCGTTTTCTAATTGCTATATCTAAATTATACTAAATGGACCTCCAACAAATAGACTGTTGACATTAACTAAGGACTGCAATGACAAAAAAAACTTTTGCCGTTACTTGATAAGCTTCGACTTGATATTTAATTATTTTCACGGTGTTTTATGAATTAATCATTTCAGTTTTAGCGAAGTTCCAGTGACTTTATTGAATACGAAAATAAAATAAAAATAATATTTTTTCTGGACGTTATTACAACTTCGAGTACCAAGTTCCAGTGACTTTATTCTATTTGTTATATAAGTAATTTTTAACATCTGTTAAACGAATTGGTTAAAGTATAAACAGTGAATTTTTAATATAATATTAGATTTTGGACTTCAAAGTTTATATAAAAACATAACAGACTTTCACCTTGGGATTCAAGAGTTTTCAGAGCAATGAAGGTATATAATAATACTTAGTCTTACACAATTTATGGCAGTTTATTAATCTTTAATTTATATCTTTGAAAATGCATAATAAGAGAGTTATTTTTGTTTGTTTAACTTTAAAAAAGATGGCTGAGAATTTCGCCAAGCATTAAAAAAAATCGCTCTGTCCTTATATGTTCGCTAACTCGGAGTTTAACTGTGCCTTCTTTTATATGTCAAATTGATCCATGTATATCACAGTGATATTGAATAAAAAAAAAAAACTATAAAGTCTGCCACATCTGTTTTATGGATTACAGTTTTAATTTTCTTCATAAATACACAACAAAATAGCTCCATTTTTTAAGAATAAGGATAAAGTTAAAATTTGTGAAATTGTATCTATGTGTCAATCAATCACGTCTAGAAACGTGTAATAACTTCGAGAAAAAATAAGATTTTTATTTTCTTTTCGTATTAAATGCTATCGCAATATGTAAGTCATAACATTATGCAGAAAATCTGAAGAAATATTAACATCAAATCTGTGTCTATGCATCTTGAAGTTAGATAACTTATAAGTTATAAGTGCCTAACCTTGAATCCTTATTTCAACAATAAGAGAAACACTGAGAATGGCAGAGAATTTGTCTGAGGACAGTATAAATTCTATCTCGAAGGGCTTATTCTAGTAAAACTACGATGTTGTCGATTAATGGTATTATGTTAAAGCTGCACATTCTCTAAACTCATTATCTTTTGTTTTAAAAGTCAATGTTCTAAAAGAAAATTTGTTTTTAAATCTTATGATGTCAAATGTGTATGATTCTATCATAAGTTTTTATAAATTCATTAATGGAACTTTCTTTGATACTATTTGGTTGAACTTTTAAATTTACTTCTTAAAGATAAGTATTTTTCGATGTACTTTGCACATTTTACATACTTGTCTTGGACGCTTTTGTCGAAATTCGGCGCAGAAAAATGACAAAACTGCATAAAGAAATCGTGTAAAAGGATAGGATTATGGAGTATTGTTTATCTTTCAACAAAGTAAATTGTATATATCGGAAAGAGAATTCTTTTACACATATGGTCTGAAACTTTGAAATTTTGCGTTGGAAGGTATTTTTCGTGTAGCTAGAATTCAGAGAGTTAACCTGAAAAAAAAATGCCATCTTTTTAACATGAAAAGCAGGAGAACAGATGAGAAATACTTCTTGGTCATAACTTTTGAACGCTAAGGGCTATTGATCTTATACTATACCTATGTAATCCTTGTGAAAAGACCCTTCATTGGATACCAAAATTTCCAAACTGATGAAAATTTTTTCCCTGGCCTAATTTCATATTTCAGAGCTGTATATCCAGTCAGTTTGCATTTAAGAAAAGTTTAATCTTTGCTAATTTGTTGCCATACGGGGGCAACAGTGTTTCACACATCTCATTTTTAAACAAACTAACTTGAAAAATATTTTTATAGATTTTAGGCCTTTATCATCTTTTTAAATTTTATTTTCTTTTTAAGTTTGGAAAGAAATGATTGCCAAATTGACGTCTAAAAATGCGGGAAGACGTTTGCACAGGGCTGTTTTGTAAATTTTTTCTGGTCAATCATAATAAAGTTTGTGTTTTTGCTAACCTTAGATATAATTCTTACTAATTTTAAAGAATAAATGGCATGTAAACAGTTTAGATTTTGAGAATTGTTAAAAATAAAGATATTTTAAGATTTTGTTCTTAAAGACGTGGACAAATTCAACATCAATTTGTTAATGTTTTGTAGGAAAGATTTCAAATATTCTCCTGGCAAATGAATGTTTTTTGTTTGCACAAGTTAAAATATAAATTTGACGTGATTTGGTGCATAGCTAAATATAATATGATAACACACTTCTTTATGTTTAAATTTGGCTGTTGAATTTTTAAAGGTATGTACTCGAAGACATGTTGTATGAAAATTAACCTGCAAAGATAAGTCTTTTATGGGTGTTTTAGTTAGTTCATGAGTTATTTAATGTATTTAAGTTAAAAAATGATCAGTTTGACAGAAAATTTGGAAAGTTGTGACCTATCTTAAATGGAAATCAGATTATACCTACCGGTACCGGACTAGCATTTACTAATACTCTGAGAATATTTGTTAGAATAAAGTTCAATTCAGCTTGCAACAAAAATCTCCGATACGTATCTCATTTGATTGGGAATGACACGGAACAAATTCAAAAGAGTACCATTACATACTCAGTTTATAACATTTTCGGCGAAAGGTATTTAAAAAACCAAATTATGGAACTTAGAATGATTATAAAAAAGTCATATTTAGAAACATTTAGTTATTAATATTACTATCTTTAATACTGAAATGATTTTATCCAGGCAAAAAATTCTTGCTTTAGTTTTGAATATTCTTGGTGTAACTGAAATCTGTGTGTCAAAGACTTGCGATGGGTATGTTACAAATGCTTGTTTCTTTCTTAAATTTTTGGTGGAAATATTAGAGATGTTTCAACATTACCTTGACAAAACCTATACAATGCAAAGACAAAGCCGAATATAATCAAAATTTTTTTTTAGTGGTTGCTGTGATGGATACAAATTAGATCCAGAAACAGGAAAATGCATCCGTAAGTTGCAAAAAAGTTGTAAAAAGAATACGGATATTGGTTTTTGTCAGATAAAGATGTGAGATATTCCGAATTCATTTCATAATGTCCATCTTTAAACCTAAAACAATATATTCAAACCCTTCTCAAGAAAGAGGAAGACATTTCAACTTAATTTGCCACAAAACATTAATATACAATGCTTTTTAGACAAAATAGGCAAATTTGAAAAAAAATGTTCTTTGTGGCATGTCATCAAAACAGTTGGTGTACGACTTTTACACTAGACTTGACAAGACAAAATTCTTACGCAAGGTCATTATTTATCATGACTCCAGAACAGCAAGGCTTATCTAGTTATATTTAAATTGAACCTTCACTGTGTTTTGCGGATTCAAGTTTGGTTAAATCATCATCTATTAAAAATCGGGGCTATAGGTTGAGAGTTCATTGTGGAATCAGAATTTCTCATGAAAGCAAATAAAGAAAATTTTGTTAAATTAATTATCCTTATTTTTATACTTATCATTAAATGATCATAGATTTTTAAAAATGTATATAGTTGTAATAAATCATTCTTCTTTTGCTACGTGAGGCTAAATAATTACTAGTACTTAAAAACAAGTAACTTCATGCTTATTCTGCATAACGGAGCTCTAGTATTATTTACATATAAAACTTAATAGATTCTAAGGTAAAAACCTTATTTATTTTCTTGATTTTTGATTAATGGGATGCCAGGGCCATCGTATAATGACGCAGTTTATGCTAGTTCAAATTTGGTGTTGTAGGGTAATATTTGTTTTAAAACTCTGAAGATTTATATCGATGTAAAGACAAAATATGACCTGTGGATCAATGACCGGTGGCATTTTCAATGTTGTAAATTGACCTGGCAATTCTCTATCGGGGTCATTTCTCGACTTTTCAACGCGCATTCCTACAGAACATGTATAAAATTTAAAAATGAGCCGTAAATGACCCTACCAGAACATTCTTAAATGTGAAAATATACATTTTTAAATGAGGTTTGAAATTATCGGATATTTTTATTCCTTTTTCAAAATAGTATTTTTTCAATGAAAAAATATTAAAATATTCAAATGTGAATACTTTCTTTACTTAAATATTTATATAATGAACAGTGGTTTCTTAAGGACGTTCGATCCTGAGATTTTGAACGTATTTTGGTCAGGTCCTTTATTTATAAAATTCTGCATCAATTTTTTAGTTCTATCATTAAATTTGAATTCTACAGTGCACATTTAACTATATTCAATGAAAAAAACGCGATTAAATTCCATTCTAGTAGAATTAAGCTAGGGACTATATTTTGTGGCGTAAGGCTTTTTAGACGAAAATGATCAGTTTTTCCATTTTGAACTTTAACAGTACTGTTAATTTTGAATTGCTGTTTTTCCATCCCGGTCGCACAAAAGGCTGTTTTTTGCAGTGAAAAGTGTTATGCTGGTTCTGAAATATCTATTATATTAATTCTGATGAATTCTATTAACATAGTGTGACAAATAGAGTAAATATATTCTGAAAATCTGGGAAAAAATTTAGCCAAATAATTTTCACGTAAAATTGACACTTTTTAGTAATACACTGTATCTGAAAATTTACATCTTATACCCCCACTTTTGATGTTCTTTTCTAAATATTCAAGATAAATTTGGCATATTCAATTTGCTTAAAATCAGAAAAAGATTAAGACTTTAAAATAATTTTCTTGCTTATTAAATTTTCAGTGCCAGAAAAATCACTTTTTATTAGTGCAGAAAGGTCAAATAATTAATTATGCGAAGCATTTTTAAACTTTTTCTTAATCACAATTTTAAGTGTCTTTTTTTGACTAAACTTAGAGTTCATTTTGTTTCATCCTTTTAATGGATAAAAATTTTGGAGGGAAAACGTCAAAAATTTAATTTTTAATTATGACTCAAATTTCAGTGCAAAAAAGGTCATATCAAATGTACTGTAGCGCCTACAGAACCGTATTGACTACCAGTTTTTGATTTGAATTTTAATCAGGCTATGTATGTAGAAACTAAAAATATACTTGGCAAAAAAAGTTTAAGACTTTCGTTAAAGAAATATATTGATAACGTCATTAATTGCAGGCCCCACTATATTGACCATCCATTTACAGATAAAGTTACCACTAGAGCTATAACGGAGTTTTAAAAATCTAAATGCTTTACCTTTGCCTAATATTTTATATACAAGTCACACATTTCGAAAATAATTATATATTAAAAATAAGTTACTAGAAGATCAAAACTTGCAGATTTAAACTTTATCTTTTTCTTGACCTTTCATAGTCATTTAATTCACTTTTTCCCTATAAACGACATTTTTTTAAAATTAACATAACATTTTCTATATCATCGATCAAGTATCGTAATAAATCGACACGTCTTGCTTTGACGGTACCTTACTCATCACTTTAAAAATTCTTCCTTAATAACGTTTATGTTTTTCGTCGAAAGGTGTAACATTACTTTCCTCATTAGTACCAATTTTGAGGATGGTAAGAATTAATATAAAATACTATTGATGAGGAAATTGTTCTGAATTATCATCTTGTGGGTTGATTGATTTTGAAAACAAGTATTAACAAGAATAGATATGGGTTACCCCATATCCAAAGATATTCGACTTTTAGATTTAATATGTTTAACAGTGTTTATAATGACGTTAATAAAAAAAACTGCACTGTCTAATTATGGAACTGTTGTAAATTTCGTGAGTCCAGAGCATTACGGTCACCCAGTCTCCTAACAGTACACATAGGCCTACATGTACCTGTGTCCGCAAGAACAACATTAGCCTTGGTCTACACACGTGCGATGGAGCTGTCAAACGCATCCAGCGAGCTCGGAGAAACACGTTTTGTTTTGCCGAGAAGTTACGATGGCAGACAAAACTTTTCTTTTCTTAATTAGATCATATGAATACGAATTCTGATTAATAAAAATTATACAATCCCTGTTGAACTATATATAGTTTGTTCTAACATTTGCATCTGCAACAACTTGTGTTTAAAATGGCCGGGTTAGGAAAATCAGGACCGGGTCGGAAAATTCTAAACCGAAAACCCTTTTTGTTTTGAAAATTACTGAAATATACTAATGTATTCGTCGCAGAAATTACTTACATTATTCAAGTTCTATATAAAATGGTATGCTGAACTTCAACACGAACCCGAATCTCCGACCCAGTTCTCGTTTTGCCACACATACCCTACAGTTTACAAAGTGTACACACGAGTAGAATCCGGCCAGGGATTGAAAATTCCGTCATTTAATAATACACACAAACAGAATGATTAATTTTTTCTTTAAGAAGAAATTGTATGATAATTAACGGACTATAAACATGTACTTAATACAATTGTTGATATAGTATTATCAATTCATCGGTGAAAAGATATGAATCGAAGAATGACCTAAATATTAATGTTGTATCTACTTATCATGATGGAAATATTTTGGTCGGACCAATTTGTGTGAGCCGCCGCTGAATACAGTAATATATCTTGCATTAATAGTATGCATTGATCGAATATATTAAAAAATCATTGAATTTATTTTTAATTTTTTTGATATCGTAAAGCTGATAAATGTATGTTGCCGAATTTGGCATTCTGAACTCAAAGTAAATTGCAACTACAATGTATAAACGTATTGAAATTAAAGGCGAGGCTACATAATTAATACCATACATATATGTAAAAAAAAAAAAAAAAGAAAGAAAGAAATTTGCGAACCATCTATTATTCTCTATTCATTACATTTGAGGTGATAAAAGAATGACTACACGTTTCCAGCAGAGAATGCGTATAAAAAAGTATTCTTTGTCTTTGTTTTAAATGGTTCATTAATACAGCTTTAAATTAGAAGACCTTGGTTATAATTCTACGTCTGAAAATCCATCAAGTACTTATTTTCACAGTTCACTTTCTAAGGATAAAATAAATAAATTAGTATCAGCAATTTATACCTTTTACATACCATAAAATAAAGAAGTTTAATTTATTCCCTACTTACACACGATTCCTTGAATATATATTTTAAAAAATCCTGAAAAACAAAGATTCATTGCAAGGTCCAAAAAGGCTCATAAGCCTATATTTTTACTTATTACATAGATATCAACTGCTTAAATTGAGAAATTTCAGGAGATTTGTGCTAAACCATACTCTAAACGTTGAGTTAATTAACGTTTTACTTTTTAACGAAGCCGAGTCTAATTATTTCTGCCCTAGGGATTTTGATAATTTTTTGATAATTAATTTTTACTGTTATATTTATTGTTTTAGGATTAAAAAATCGAATATTTACGACCCCGATTTCTTAGGGGGCCATCTCAAATGTTGTCAAACTTTACTATTGGACCCTATGGGAATTTGTTGGAAAATCGCAAAATTATGACATTTTTCCCATATTTTTTGTACTTCTGCCCAAGGGATTTCTATTTCATTCAAGTAAATGAAAGTTAATGTAAAAAGTTACCAAAGAAGATGGGCGTATAAGGCGGGCAAAATGCCTATAGCGCGACAGATTAAAAGTGAAAATTTTTTATCTCAATTATATCCAAATTTTATGTCATATTTCATCTAATATTAAAATATACCTGATGCACAATCTCTATAATTTACAAAAATCTAACAAAGACTGAAAATATCTGCCAGTGAAAAAGCATGCACAGACTAAAAAGAACAAAAACGATCATTTTTATACTTTAACAACATTTTTCAATATGAGTGGGCCTTCGCTCCATTTTTTTTAAAGATAATCCTAAAATTTTTGATAAAATTAACATTTTTGGTTTACAGAAAAAGGAGAGAAGACCCACTATACCTTAAAAGTACACTTTTATGACAAAACATTCGTATATTTCCGAGAAATACTTCAAGTCCATTAAATCAAGGGTCATATCACAAACATGATTTAAATGCCCATACACTTAACGAGCCGTGTAGCGTAGTGGTTAGCGTGTTAGTCTCAAAGCAGTCCGATACATCGATATTTTATTGACTGGGGTTCGAATCCCCTGAATGCCATGAATATTTTCATAAATGATTTTTTTAAAGAGATTTATTTTCTCTCAGAAAATGTTTTTTCCCCTCATAATTTCATAAATTTCAATAATGAGATGTAAATTCAAATACTCAATTTACATATCAAATGTGATTTCTTAATATCTAACGCTATAAGCATTCTGCCCGCCTTATCCACCCATCTCCTTGTGAAATTTCAAAAAAGTTCACCATCTCGATTGGTCTAGGTAGTAGTTACTAAGTTTATTTTTTCGAAGCCAAATACCACTAAAATTGACATTTTACGGTACAAACTCATATCTTTGCAGATGAATTATCGGTGCATACAATTTCATTCGGCAAAAATAGCAATTTTTAGATTGCTAGTATGTTTCTTTGGAAGTTATGTCAGCAGTTTCTAGCATAATGTTCATGGACGTCTTGAACATACAAACGAGTCATGCGTCATTCTTTAGCGTCATGCATTGCTAACAAAATCTGAATATGGTGACGATGTTAGAGCCATTTCAACGTTCTTTTTCCAATTATTGTCATAAAATCACATTTCCAGATCAGCAGGAGTTACAAATAATGTTAATTTTATATAAGAATTAAAATAATTTTTCAAAGGTGTACTGTCACACAAATGACTGCATCAAATTAATAAGCTGCGCAATGTGATGCGCCCTCGAATTAAACGCGGCCTCGTTAAATATTAAAAAAACGTTTATTTTCTTAAACTCATAAAATCATGTTTCAATGAAATATAGATAAACTAAACAGAATTCAAGCTCAAAAAAATATTCGAATAATGAAAATGGGAAGCAGGGTGAAAACATCACAGTTGGGATCAGGTGACATTGAGAACTAAGCAAACCCTATCGAGCGGTCACGCGCCTGAGGTCCTTGTCATGATCATATTTCAGTGTGTGAATTAGGACATATTCATATTTTTGTAAAAAAAGAATTTAATCAAAATTGGACTAATGATAAAGTATTTTTGCTGAAAAGGTCATTGTATCGACCATAGGATTTGCGAAATGCTTATTTCAAGCAAGTCTGTTGATATCCTCGTTTAATAAACTTTTCAACTCTTTTGTCAGTAGTTTTTTTTAATTGTTTGTATGTAGAGCATGCTCTTGCGATTCAACTCAGTTTGGATACTACATGTATGTTTCTTATTAAGTTTGATACTGACTTTCTTAAAAAATATATTGGGTATTCAATCTTATGAAGAACAAGTTGTTTAAAAAATTGACCAACGTGATATATGTTTCTGTAGACATGTATAATTAAGGAATGCTTTAAAGTTTTGTGTGAATTATTGGTGTGTGAATCACACAGACTTGTCACGTAGGCATATTTCATGAAGCGCGGTAGCGCTTCATGAAAAATATGCCTACGTGCAAGTCTGTGTGATTCACACACCAATAATTCACACTAAACTTAAAAACATTCCTTATACACCCCTACTAATGTGTTCGGAACCTTTTATTTTTCGGTGTTCTGCAAATTATAAAGCCCGATGAGTTCTGAGTAGCTCTGGCAGTGGCTCTGGCGAGAGTTAGCGAGACTACAGCGAGATAGGGTAAATTATTCACGGAAATGTGGCTCGGAAGTGACTAGCACGAGGAGATATAGTAAACAGAAAAGTTATGTTGCATTTCAGTTTTCACCACCCTATAATATCTGTAGAAATGTACTTAATCGATCTCTCTTACATTCATTCAAACTCAAATAAGTATTCTCTATAATACACTTTTCTGCAGTAATGAATTAAAATTTCTCTCTGGACAAAATTTTGCATGGGAACCGGGACTATATTTTTGGCGTCAGATCAGCAAATGCGGCACCAACATGACTTTGAATGACCAATCAGCTGAATGAGAATTGCATTATGGGTTACTACGAATACCACAGGAATTTTACACTTGAAAGAAAAGAAAACCATGGAAGTAAATGAAGAGCATTCCTTAAAATTCTATTCCTTTCATGCTCACAATGACAAAAAAGTCATTTGAATAAATTGTGGAAGGTTAGGTTTCTCAAAGTCATATTGCAAAAAAGCGATTTTGTGTTTTAATTCCTTTGTTGTACCATCGGTGAATACAATTGTCAGGTGGATTCCCCGGCCACGTGATCACGAGTATAGTTATGTAAACAAAGTTTTGTCCATTTAAATGCTTACTTGAAGCGCTGGTGTTCTAAAGTAGACACAAACTACATTTTATTAAACATATTTTTCTAGCTAACAACAAATCTGTCATAGTTTCTCATCTTTGTATTTTGTTCATAAGAATATTTTTTTTTTGATTTTGCACTCCATTGACACAATCCTAGATTGACCTAACACACGTGTTCGAAGTAAACATGATTTTGGCGTAAACGTTGCTATTCATTGGTCAGTTGCTCGTGGTAAGATCCTCTGTGTGCATTTATAACAATAGCCATATAAGGCAAACAAAGGTTTGTCAGTGTGGATGAAATTACACATATTTTTTACCAGCGCATCGGTCGCTAGTGAGCTCTAATTTTCGCCATAATGTATGATACATTTTATTTTAACCCCCCCCCCCCTTAGCCACCCTATTTCTGTTGAAAAATCATATAAGTCTTTCAAAAAGGTCTAGAATCACATTTTTACAGGACATGTTTTCAAAAGAAAAAGACTATAGCAATTTCCTGTTTACTGCCAATTCTATTTATAAAACCGGTTCTACCCTATAATCCTTGAATAGGTCAACCTAAACCACGTGTCTTGAATTTAAATCACAATAACATTAGTAGGGGTGTTATATTTACATTTTACATGTTTGGGAGCAACTAAAATATACTCAATATTTGAATTTCTCGCTGCCCTATATCGTTGCATTTTTCTATCGTCGCTGTAGACTCCTTGTGACGTCACGTTAACGCACGTTTCTACGTGTATATTTCTACGCGTGAGTATACACGAAAATGGTTTTCAAATCAGTTTCGCAGTTTGCTTAGTAGAAAAACACAGCAAATGTAAATATTATATTGTAAGCCCCAAGTACATTCACTTGATTTTTTTTTTAATTTCATAGTAATTTGTCACAAAAAAGACATGTATCAGACATGTATATTGTTTTTCTTCTGATTTTTCTAGTTTGAATATTTTTAAAATATCTTATATATCTTAACAATAAAATAATTTCTAAAACTATTTAAGCGTTTCATTGAATAAAAAGAGTGCAAAAAGGCCATTTTCCGTTTTTAGTCTATAGACTTTCTTTTCGCATATTTTTCTTTCATTAACTTTATATGCAAGATTTTATGCCAATTTTTCTAAAAGAAGGTTGCTTATTTCAGTAAAATGTTTCAATGAAACGCAACAAAATAAAGAAAGACATATATTTTGTATTCATGTAAGCTGTGTAATTGAAATAAGTCCCCATTTAATCTTATTATAGGCTGTGCACCTGGATATTTTGGTACCGATTGCAGTTTCGCGTGTCTCTATCCACTTTATGGATACCGATGTCAGTCTGTGTGTCTGTGCAAAGAGGAAAAGTGTAATCCAATACAAGGATGTTCAGACAGTAACTATTTTTCTTGCCTTTTTAGTATTCTAAGTCTTCTTTATGTAAGATTAATTTCCATTTTAATGCGGAACAGATTTTTTGTAAAATTCTAACGTGCTCCAATACTTGTAGTTTTGCTTCATTTTTGAAACCGTGAATCTACAAAATTTTAAATTTAGGCATGACCATCATTTAAAATTGGTATCCTATACTGCAAATTTATGAAAGTCCTTTTAGGACCTATGACCTATGATATTCAATGACAAATATAAATGTATTAATGTATTTTTTTATTGTTAATTTTGTTATATAATATTTTTTTTCACTTTTATTGACATTTTATGCATTTTTTGTTCTATGGATTTAATTTTAAATCTGACTGCAGTCAGGGTTGCAACAAAATTCCTATGTCAATTTCTATGTAGAATACCTCCATTACTTTTGGAAGAATGTTTATATTTAATTTAAATTTGATATTCTTTTTAAAATACTTTTAATCAATTTATAGTGTCAACAAATTTCTCGTCAAAAGCGCCATTATCTTCGTCGTCGGATTTTTTCCCTCGCACACAAGAGCATGAATTCTACGTTGAAGAAAGGGTCTCAATAAATAAGGGGATAACAAGCCTCACGGAAGAAAAAAGAACATCTGCCAAAAGTGTCGAGAAGGATACTTCAGGAAGTTCTATGTTTCCCTATGTCATGTCCATTTTTGTTCTGATCCTACTTTTGACTGTAACTTATACTGGAAACTGTGCGTTTAAACGTTTTTGTATTCGACAAAATGTCAACGTTCCAAGCGCCAACACACAGGCGGCACACACAGAGGAAAATACTAATTCAGTCGAACGTGATGAATCTTACGAAGTAATAGACGAGATTACCCATACTAATAACAGACAAATGAGACAAATAGTGTATAAGAGACCAGTTCTATCAGAAGATACGCAGACTCTGCGTAATGGTGATGGTTCTGAAGAAAGCACTAGTTGCAAAACCAGAAAGCAGTCTTCACAGAAACTAAAGAGATCTGCAGGCGAAGCTAAGAATCCTTATTTGACTGTTTTGAATTGAAAGATTTTACAAATTATAGTTAGTATTTAAGTAGATTACAAATGTTCAGATATCTTTCACAACTGAGCCGCACAACATTACTTGTAAGGGATAAAACCAGTTTAAAGGGAGAATTATTATTAAAAGTTAAACACAAGCAATAAAAGTTACAATTCATAAGATTGTAAAAAGTTTTTCTAGACATTTGTTAAAGGATCCTTTTCATTCAATAATTGTTATTTTTATTATTATAAGGTTAAAAAATCCATTGACCCGATCTACTAATAAAATCTTTCTGATAATATCGTATTTGGTAATATATTACATTCCGTTGTATTTTTCCTAAGCATAAGAACAAATTTGCAGCTCAACACCAGCAATTGATGGCCTCCACGTATGATTGATTGATTGTATAATGTCTAACATCCCTCTCGATTTTTTTTTTCCACTTATATAAGGATGTCACCAGTTACCGGTGAAGAGCTGCAAAATTTGTCCTAAAACCGACACGTTGGGCCAATGAGCTGGGAGGGATCTTTATTGTGTAAGCACCTATAACGACAAGAGACCTCGAATTATACGGTCTCATCCGAAGGAGAGGACTCTTCAATTCGCGACTCTTAGAGCAGACGCTCTACCACTGCGTCACGCGGTTACACTCTCCGTATGAAAAAAACAACAACAAACAAACAAAAACAATTGAATAAATGATATGAAATTTTCGAATAAGTGATGTTAACTTTTTTCATTTCTAACAATATTTTATGAATGTTTTTACATCGGAAAATAATCCCGTTTTAATTTATCTGTATTCGCAATTTATCATTTTCCTGTGAAACAAGCTAGAACCACCGTGAATGCTTTTGTTATTAAACAAATTTTGTTTAAATTTATTCCCCACGTTTTTTAAAGTACTGGATTTTAGAAATCACTATTTATTTTTTAATACATATGGAACTATTGAATTACTTGTCATTGATCATCTACAAAATTATTTTTACACAAAACGATATTGTCTTTAACAGTCTTTAACAGTGATTATCTCCATTCTTATATCGATACGTTACTGAGTATATCAAGGTGAACTTGAAATAACAAACGCTACAGAGTCTGACACATCTGTTTCATATTTGGATATTTTACTAGAAAGGACGCTAATGATTATATCTGATAACAAAGCATTATTATAAATGCTATTACTTCATATTTTCAATCATTAACTTTACTTATGCAGCAATATACTTTCATCACCTGCATACGGAGTGTATATATCTCAGTTGATTCAATACACGAGAGCATACTCTACGTATGAACAATTTCTAAAACGAAAAGCAAGTTGATGAAACAAGAATATCAGCAGTATCGTTTAGAGTCATCATTTCGTAAGTTCTATAGTCAAAACGATGACCTGTCAGCAAATACAATCTATCATTGAGTCAAATGCTGACTGACTTTTTTCATACTGATTGTTAGTCCATTATTTATTCATTGAATTTTTTTGTTATTTCCCGATCATGACAAGTAGCACACAGTGGGTGTGACCGGTCAGCAGGGGATGCTCACTCCTCAATGGCACCTGATCTCACCTCTGATGTTTCGGAGGTCCGTGTTTGCTCTTTTCCTATTTTGTATTGTTTTATGGACTTTGATATTAAATACTGTTCGTTATCTCCATATCCTCCTCAGTTGATTATCTATGCACGACAAAAATTACACTGTATAAGGTCTAAGGTATGTATATTTCTTTCATAAACAAATTTTTGAATGCAAATCAATATTTGCAAATTACTTGTTAGTGAAAAAATGAGACAATCTGATTTTAATCACAAATCACTTTTAAAATCTTAATAGAGTATATGATATGCCTTTCAATTGCTGAGAGGAATCGATGTAAATAATGAGAACAGTCCATGAGCCAGGCCATGAATTTTTCGGTATTGGTACAATCTTGGGTGAATAATTTTCATAGTTTATTTTTGAAGGATATACATCTCTACCTTTAGAAAATGTTAGCATTCAATTAATTGTGGCTTTAATGGTGCACCAATCGTTTATATACATCAACCGAACTTGTTCGTTCTCTCAGCTGTGTCTTTGAATGAAGGTTGGTTTTTCAACACGCAATTACTATCTAATTTCGAATGATATTTTCTTGAAAATTCTTTTGAATGCAGACCATGCTATAATGCTGTTCAATTATGATTCAATATTGGCTCTGTAATGAGCCGTCTAAATAATATAGGAATATAATTCTACCATAAAAGTGGAATATGCGAATTTGAAATTTTAATCAGCTGAAAGAAATTATTACTGTGACAATTTTCACATCAGATGCATATTGCATGGTCATTTTATTTAATGTTTTATTTAATCTCAAGCTGAACCATGGTGATAATTGACACTTGTATGTTCATCTAAGTTGAACGTGTAATTTGTTATATATTTTTGACATCAAAATTAAGTAACATATGTTCACAGTCATTTGTTTCAATATATATGTTCTTTGGGGGCAGTGTCTCACGACCTGCAATGACCTGTCGCCCCTTCCCTCCACTAGTCCGAGTAGAGAGAACCCGTATCCTCTTAAGGGGGATCCGTCTAGGAGAGCACTCTCTACACAAAGTGCTGATGCGTCTCAAACCCCTGTCGATTGATTGAGGGATTGCCTACCTATATAACGCATGTAAAGACTGTGCACTGCGGACTCTGCGGAGGAAACCGTCATGGTTCAAATGAGAAGGCGGACACAGTAAACACCGTGGAATGCTTGGAGCAAGGCGCACGTAGCACAACTTGGTCATCCGCTGTATCTGTCTCCATCTCCAGACGTCCTGTCACTGGATCTAGATGATTGTTGGCGAGAGAGTGAGGTCGGCGACGCGCAACCCTTCTTCATTTTAATCAAACTCATCATACAGGTCATTGATGATCTTCCATCCCTTCTATCATCCACCCAAAGCCCTGTGGCGACAGGCGAGGAAAGAAGGTGACAGGTGAGAGTTCACTGGAAGTCGCTAGTCGCAGACCTGCACACAGGCGGCACAGGGCATAGTGTCGCTCTTCACCGACCGGAGCACTGTTGGAGTTCGACAGCCAACTTTGCGATTGAGCAGCCCTCTTTAGGAACGCACTGCTCACATCCTTGGCAAGAGGAGCGTATAAGAAAATGTATCCCAATCAGTGCCTGCTCTACCCTTCTCCAGCAAGTTAACCGCGGTTGGAGGGGACCCTACACATGCGGGCGAAATAACAAAGAGAACAAGGGGAAAACAAGGATCATCCCACTGTATCTTGGATCGTGGAACATTCGAACGCTTCTCGACAAAGTAATTACTGACATACCCTACAGACGCACAGCACTGATCGCATGCGAACTCACGAGATATAACATTAGCATCACGGCTCTCAGTGAAACCAGGATGGATGGAGAAGGTGAACTGTGTGAACGGCGCTGGCTACACCTTCTTAAGGAGAGGACGAGGAGCTAAGGAGAGACGAGAAGCTGGCGAAGGCTTTGCTAAAAATGCACTTGCTGGCAAGCTAGTCAGCGTACCCAAAGGATTGAACGACTGCCTGATGATGATAAGACCCAATCACTTGAGGAAAGTTCGCCACTATTGTCAGCGCATATGTTCCTACCCTGACTGACCCAGAGGATGCTAAAACAAGTTCACCGTGCTGGATGACAACGACAGGGAGGCAGCATGGAACACACTTCGCAATATAGTGTACAATACAGTCTTCGAGTGTCTTGGACCCTCCACAAAAAACACAAAGACTGTTTTGATGAGAACCGTGCTGAGATCACACAGCTTCCAGAGGACAAACATCGCGCTTACATGTACAAGGCTCATATAGATGATCCCACCTCCACATCCTAAAAAGATGCTCTGAGGAACGCTCGCAGCACAGTACAGGAAAAGCTTCAGGATATGCAAGACTCCTGGCTGAATGCCAAAGCTGACGAGACCCAACGCTACGCCGAGAATCATGACAGGAAGAACTTTTACTATGAACTGGGGGAAGTCTACGAGCCAACTCAATCAGGCTCATCCCCTCTCCTCAGTGATGATGGGCTAACACCGATCACAGAGAAGTAAAAGATACTCGACAGGTGGTCGGAGCATTTCAATGGCGTTCTGAAACGCCCCTCTACTATCAACGACGAAGCCATCAACCGACTGCCCAAGTAGGCCAAGTTCCTATCAACCAGTCACTGGACGCTGTTCCCATGTTAGATGAGATCAAAAAAAGCAATTAGTCTGCTGTCAACTGGCAAACAAGTGGCGGATACTCCATACCAGCTGAAATTTACAAAGAAGATGGCGTGGCTCTAGTCGAAAAACTTTTTCATCTGCTTATGCGAGGATCGGCCTCACCAGTCACCTCCGAACCCACTGTCCAGGTCAACCCCCCCCCCCCCTTCACGAAGATGAAACAGTGGTCATCGTCGTCACCGACGGACGAACTACTAAACTAGTATATGTGCGTACTTATCTTTTTCTTTAAATAAATTTATGAGGTACACGTAAATGTTAAATAAAAGTTATAAAAATATGCAATTTTCGTTAGAATCACGGCTAGTAACTCAGTTAATGATCTATTAATATGTTCATCATATCTCTGAAGAATTCTGGTAGAACTTTCTATCACGGTTGGCATCTGTGTAACAAATACTTAGCAGGTTGCAAATATATTTAGCTCAAAATACCTAATTTGAGCAAAAGCGGGAAAAACTGTGTCTCCAGCATTAAAGCCACAACGGATTTAATGCTATCATACATTTTCTCACTTGTTAGGGGTATTCCTTACCAAATATCACTATAAAGTTTATTCACCCAAAATGGTACCGACCACCCCCAGTGGCTCGTACTTGTTGCCGGATGTTGATGACAGTAGATGTGAGTTAACTGCGCTTTTTAAGCATGTCAATTTCTAGTGTTTTCTAAGCAATCCTCAAATGTCCGCAGTGATCAGTGTTTCAATAATTCAGCAATTATAGTGAAAAATTTAAAGTAGTTACAAAAATACAAAAATGCTCTCTGTGAGGAAAGTATTGAAAAAAAGTTAATTGTACACTATTTTGAATCCCACCAACATTAAATTTTCTTTTAAAAATAAGTACATTTACGATAATTTTTCTTGAATTTCATTGTATAATAATAAATATTTAACATTATTGAACATTAAAAAGATAACATTATGCTTTCTTCTTCGTAAAAATGGTAATTAATGTTGAATAAAAAGGATTTGCAGCTCTTTTGAAGGGATTTCCCATTCATTTTGAATCTGTTACTGTAGGTAGAGTGCAGACCATCTCCTTATTTTGGTAAACCTTTTTTCATAATTTGCTCATGTGCTCAACAATACAAGAGACTCTACAATGCCAAAATGGATGCAACCTATACATGTTTATCAATTTTATGAAAGGAAACTCAGGCATGGTTGTTTGATTTTTTTTTCTGAAACTTGAGTTACCTTTCCTTGGCATAAATATATTCTATTTTACAAACTTCACGTATCTATGCATCTATTTAAAGTTTTTACCATAAATGCAGCCTGGAAATTAGGTCATTTTATAATGCTTAGTGATTCATTCATTGAGAAAGGTTTGTGACGAACCTGATACTCGACTATTTACTGTAAGAAAACTTCTATTGTCAGCGCAAGACTGATATCTTATCTTGTGCAATGGATTTAAAGAATAGTAGTGTTTATCAAGAGGTCAAGATCGATATCCGGTTGAATCATGGCAAGTTGTGTTACACTAAAAACCCATTCTAGGCGAGGAAGAAAAGTTATTGTTTTATTTTAAAAGAAATCTTCTATAAGAATGTGTTACAATCTGTGAACACCTTTGCTTGAAAATACAAGTTGGATTTATGCCAGAATGAGATACGTGTAAGTCTGAATATTCAGAAGACTATATATAGAGTTTGCAACAGTGAATACTACATCTGCTCCAAAATAAAGATATGGATCAGAAATTAAAAGTAAGATAATTTGCATTTTATATTGTCAACTATTTCGAGTTTCCTCTGACTTTAACTCAGGCATAGGGTAAAGGTAAGAGTGAAATGTGAAAATTCAGCGACACCAGCTGAGATATCACGATTCAGGATAGTTTTTAAAACTCTATTCCGTGGAGATTTTACTTCTTAGTCACATGAAAACTTTAAAGAAATACAATTAAACTAAAGTAAAGTCTGCTTGAAGTTTCTTCTTTACGGCAGTTAATATTACTGTAAGGTGTAAAGATTTCATCATGTAAAGGTTTGATCATTTGCTCGGCCAAAATAATACCAGGAGGCATTCGTATATCTTGTAAATCTAAATTTAAGATCCTTAGAAAGAATTTCAAATTAAATTATTCGACTTTATAAAAAATGTAAGAGTCTAATAAACTAAAGGTTCTGAAAATAGCATTTGGATGTTCAGTAAATTTGTTTGAAAAAAAATATCCTTTATTATCTTGAAGAAAATCATAGAGAGGAGTGCAATTTAGTTTAAGTCAGACCAAAGGAAAAATAAAATGAGGTTGCATTCTCTTTTGTTTGATTTGTAAATATCCTATGATTTGGTCCCCTCTGCGTTGGAAAGAAATGTATAAATTTTATTCTTTTTTCTTTTTTGATGAAGATCAATTTTGAAAAGAAAATTTCATAATTTAAATGCATATGTAGAGGATCTTGAATCATAGATAACGGTCATTTCTGTACACTCAAACACCCATTTTATAATTATTATATGATTTAGTATTCCATATTTTCTCACTGCAGTCTTTATGCACCGTTATGTTATCAACTTGTGCTGTTTTGCATAAGAAGATGGGTGGATAAGCGGGCGAAGTGCCTATAGTGCGACAGATAAGAAGTGAAAATTTTAATCTCAATTAAATCCAAATTTTATTTTATATTTCATCTAGTATTAAAGTATTCTTTATGAAAATCTCTACAATTAATAAAAATATCACAAAATCAGAAAATATTTGCCTTTGAAAAAGCTAACACACACTAAAAAGTACAAAAACGATCATTTTCTCGTACTTAAACAAAATTTTCATTGTGAGTGGGTCTTCGCTCCATTTTTTTTAAAGATGTTCCTAAAAGTTTGCAATAAAATACACATTTTTTGGTTTACAAAAAACATGGAGCGAAGACCCACTATACCTTAAAAGAACACTTTTATGACACAACTTTCGCATCTTTTCGAGAAATACTTCAAGTCCATTAAGTCGCCATTCATATCACAGACATAATTTAAATGCCCCAAATCACCATAACTGATGTAGCAAAGTGGTTTACGCGTTAGTCTCAAAGCAGTATGCTATTGATACGTTGGATTTTTATTGCTAGGGTTCGAATCCCACGAATACTATCTATTAATTTTATGAAAGAAAATTTTTCTGTGAGATTTTTTTTCTCACAGAAAAGTTTTTTTTCTCATAATTTCGAAAAATTCAATAATTAGAAGTTGATTGAAATACTTAATTCAAATACAGAATATGATTTCTTAATATCGGACGCTATAGGCATTCTGCCCGCCTTGTTCACCCATGTTCAAAGTTTGGTAATATACCTATTTTATGTACCCTTGGACAAGTGTACTCACCAACAAAGTTCTCTCAATCAATTTTTAAAAAAATGCCCTTCATAATAAATGCTCAAAAATAATGGTTTTGTCATCGACGAAATTTATTTTTTCTTAAGATGAGTGATAAATGATACATTCTAATAGATATCTGGAATGTGAATCTTATAATGTATATTTTGTCGACTATTGTATGTACATATGCTAAATGTCTTGGGGGCGTTATGAATAAATCATATTGTTATGAAAACTTTCATTTCGATATAAACATGTATTAGATAAGGAGTATTGCCTCCTATACATAATTGCTCATGACTTATTAAATAGCAATCGTAAACACTGTTAAGAAGAAAATATATGGAGATAACAAATAGTATTCAAGCTCAGAAGTCCATAACACAATACAGAACAGGAGTAGATCTAACATGAACCCCCAATTCATCAGAGGGGAATCTACAATTTATATACAAGTGAGTCGTCAGATTTTCTGTTTTCCGTTCAGTTTTTTTGCAACACCTTTAATATGTTTTACTGTATCGATTGCTTTTGATTGCAATGTATATCACAAGAATTATACTCACATTCCTTTTTCTGTTTTTCTTAAATTCATTATCATCATCAATGACTTGACAACATCATTTGTGTTGTGTTAAAATTATCGATCATATGACTAGCTGACCCTGACATTGGTTAACTTAAGCGCCCTGAGAAACCAGCGACGAGAACCAGTCTATTATTACCGTCTTCCTTGGAAGACGGTATTGTATAGTTGAAGTTTTTTTTACAGTCTTCGGACAATGCACTTCCTCTCTTTTGTGATTGGTAGAAATTGCATGATGAAATAATTTTCATTGGTTGAAATGCTGTTCAAGGCGAGGGAGATTACTTTCTGGTGTTCTAATTTTCGTACGACTTAACAATTTTACGAGATTTTCAATCTTAAAAAAATGACAAAACGAACAACAAAATCAGCAGTAATTATTTCTTAATAACGTGGTATTTTTTTATGACAATAAATAAAAAGGTCTCTTTCATTTCATTATTATAAACAGAATTTGATTTTTATTGCTTGCAGGCTTAACAATTTGTTATTATTCTTTTCCCCTTTCTTGTTAGAAGAAGGGAATGGAATCAGCTGAGGTTTGCCGAAAGCTCTCGGCCGGTCAAAGTTTACGGAGATGACCGAGCGACACAGGACTAATGAAATACAAAATCAAGAAATTCAAAAGAATTATACGGCCTGATAGGTGTAGATCAGTTTATTGTTTAAGATTGTTGCTAAAGACGGTAAGCTTCTTTTTAAAAAAAAGCTCTACTTGTCTGTACCTAATCGCTGAAGATTAGGAGGACAATAACAAAGTCGTTCTATAAAAAATCGGATCATAACGAAGTCGGACAATAACAAACTCGTACAAATGTGAAGGGTGTTAAGAAAGTTCGTTCTGTTCGTAAATTTAGAAAAAAAAAATGATAAAAGCAATATTTCTATCAAAAATTAATTTTGGTAAACTAGAGGATATGTCTCATCCAATCAACAGTTATCCTTCCCTATGTGCACTCTCTAGTGTTACTATAGAGTCCTGCAAACATTGCATCTATTACGTCATCAAATAAAAATGACGAGTTCTGTGAAAAAGCAGACGTCATGTACAAGTGTAGATACTGTAAACGAACGAGCTCAAGCTTTGGCTTTATTAGATGCAGGATTAAGTGTTAAGGATGTGGCTAAACAACTGTGTAAAAGTGAGCGATGGGTAACAAAGTGGAGACGAAGACGAGAGCAAAACAAACAGCTAACCGATCAACCGAGATCTGGCCGACCATCGAAGATAGCAGGCGTAGTAAAGAGAAAAGTGGAGAACGTTAAATACAAAAGAGGGAAATCAACAAGAAAATGTAGCAAGGAACTCCAGAACTCAGGCTTTAATGTGAGTCATGTTACAGTATTTAATTATTTGCGAAAGGTAAAAAAAAATGGAAGGCATTTAAGCGGTCACAAAATCAACTACTAACAAAAGTACAACGACAGAAAAGATTGAAATTTGCTCGTGATCACAAGCATTTGACGGTTAAAGACTGGGAGAATTACATCTTTAGTGACGAGTCTACAAAATATTTGTTTCATGTTCCGAATCGACAGGACGACATTGTGTGGGGGTCCCAGCCAGATGAGGTACCCGACGTAAGCTGCGTCAAGTCAAGCGCCAAAATCATGATATGGGGTGCAATGGGAGTTCATGGTTTGTCCAAGTTACATAACGTTCCAGTCGGCGAAACTATAAATGCAAATTATTATGTGAATAAAATTCTTCAAAAAGAACTTAAACCTGCACTGAATCGACAGAAAAACAATGGCAGGATTGATGAACAAAAGTTGGTTCAATATCCAGAACACGCTACGCTTGTTCAAGATGGGGCGACACCTCACACTGCCCTCGTAACTCAGAATTGGTGTAAAAATAATTTACCAAACTTTATTTCCAAAGAAGAATGGCCTGGCAATTCCCCGGACCTAAACTGCATAGAAAATCTCTGGAGTATCCTGGACAGTGAGGCCTACAAGGATCCGCGCCCAACGTCTTTGATCCAATTACGTCGCCGCCTTCAACATGCATGGAGGGAAATACCTCAGAAACATTTGATTTCATTAATTCATTCAATGCCAAATAGAATTAAAAATGTACTGAAAAACAAAGGTGGACTGTCTGGTTATTGAAAATGAAAAAAAAATACACATGAGTTGTTTTTTGATAAATTTAGGCCTATTGCAAATCACGGAACAAACTGTCTTAACACCCTTTACATATACGTATTTATTAAATAACAAATCAAAGATGATCAAACAAGTATATTTTGAATTCAGTTTAATATATTTAATAGATCCAATAATAGGTTACCCTCTTCAAACATGTTTTAAGCAGAATTAACCATGTGATTGTCAAAACATCTTTAAAAAAACATGAACCGCATGCATCCCACTGCGAGATATTGGGATTGGGATTTGAAATTATGAACAATTGGAAAACTTCAGCTTAATTTTTGTAAACTTATACTTAATAAAAGACATCTTCTCCAAATAATATGGTCATTGGTCTATGGTGAGCTTTCTAGATATCCGCCAAATATAAATATTTAATGAGAATAATAATGATTCTGGAGACAAATTGTGTCATATTTTATAATTTTTATACTGCTCATCAATGGACAGGACTGTTAATTGAAGTTTTTAATAGATTGAGCGTTTACAAAGTATTTCATTAGAATAAGGTTTGAATTTTTACTGGATGACGCAAAATGTTAAAAATTAGAAAAATGGTTGTCGAATGTAATAAAGCAAGTGTTAATTAACCAATCCCGACAAAAAATGTGATAGATCATGTAAAAGTAAAATCTATAAATTGTTTACTAATAGTACTTCTACATCTAGATATCATTTAATATTAATGGGTATCAACGAATATTACATTAGCAAAATTCAGAACTATTAACTATACATTATGTATACCAATAGAGCAATGTACATTTAAATCCAAGTCTCTGTTCTTTGTGTAATAATGATACTGGAGTCAAATATCATTATATATAAATACCATTATATTATGTCATGTCCAGCTTTAGATGACTTTAAAAAATTATATATTACATCAACATACTGGTATTCAAATCTATCAAGTGGTTTTTTTTTTTAAGTTTTCTTTTTTATTTTCCTTTCAAAACAGTACCCGTTATCAATTGTGAATTCATTAATATAGAGTTACACATTCAGGTTTATGTATGTTATACACATCGTAATGCTTTTTAAGTTCTTACAATGATGTAATTCAAAGATCAAAAATCAATTTATTAAACTGCAAAAAATTATTATTTATACTTGAGAAAGTTGGTTTTCTTGGTTTATGATACTTTAGTTTCTCATTTCTTTATTTTTCTCACGCATAATGTACATAAAATATTTCGAAATAATGAACAGAATTTAAGATCAGAAATTCATTATAGCAATACTTAATAGGAGCAGAGAAAACATGGACCTCCAAAACATCAGAGGTTGGATCAGGTACCATGAAAGAGTGAGCATCCCCTGTCGACCGGTCTCACCCGCCATGCCTGCGTCAATTCAGTGTACCGAAAAATCCGTCGTTAATTCAGAGTAAAAAATTGACTAACAATTAGAATGAAAAATGTCAGTCAGCATTTGACTTAATGATAAACTGTGTTGCAAGGTCGTTGTATTGACCATAGACATTACCAAAAATATAAAGAAACCAAAGATGTTAAACGAGATTGCTTATATTTTTATTGTCAATAATGTACCTCGCTTCAGTAATTGTTAAGACACAGAGCATGCTCTTGTGTACCCAATCACTTGAGATATATATAAACTCCGTGTGCAGGTGATGAAGGTATATTGCTGCATGAGTAAGGGATTTTTTACGATAGAAAATTGAATATTTTTCATTTTTGTAATATCCTCTTTATACTGTTGTTACAGTTTATGAGAATAACTTTTGAACTGGACGATGCACAATAACTTTAATTACGAGCATATTAACTATTAATAAAGTTTTTTAATTTTCCATGGAATTTAGGTTTCCATCTAAAATGCAATCAATTTGACCATGGATTCCATCAGTGACCAGTGCGTTGCGTGGACGAGAAAAGTATCTGCAAGACAACATGCACTGCTATGTGATGGCTGCAATCGCTGGAAGCACAGGATATGTGATATAGGTAATTGAAATACGTTATATTGTGAAATATTCTATTTTATATTCGAAAGTAAAACAAATACATTGAGAATGATACATAGTGAAATCTGTATCACACATATCAACCTTAGACTCCAATATCAGCCCGAGGACCGAAGGCTATATGGCTGATATTGGTCGAGGGTTGATATGAATTGTGATATATATTCTGCCATGTATTGTTTTTTTTTTAATATATATTTAAAAATAGTTAGCATTGTGATGTTTAAGGCTCCTTGCATGTAAAAGATTCGAGGTTCTCCGTATGAAAAATACAGAGATGTTCCTAAAGGGTATAATAGTGGGTGAAATAAAGGGTGCTGATACAGGATGTGTAACACAGGGCAAGTTTTATTACATCCACCAAACCCAATTGTTCCAGTTAATTGATATGTCCAAAAGTTTCATTATCCAGTGGATAAAATTAAGTTTTCAATCACATTTGGACATTAAATGAGACAGAATATAATAAACACATGCTAACCTATGGATCGGTGTAAATGTGGTGTCATGTGTTCTTAAGGAATTTTTCTTAAATGTAAAATATGAATAATTTTTTTTTATATATAATAACCCAAATATGTGTGTAATAATTTATTGGTAAGTATTAAATATGTCGCATTTAAGTTTGTAAATAAAGTATTGAAATTAAACTTTTCTTTTAGGAATATCCCAGCGAGAGTACCTTTACATAATAATATCTGAAATAATTATTTATTTCAGATGCAGCACCTGTAAGATGCATGAGGAAGAAAAAAACATTTGGTACTTTCATTTAAATATCAGGTGTGAAATATTTTAACATTAAACTAAGAAGCTCAGATGTAATTTTTTTTTTAATTTAACTAAGTTTGAATTGAATATTTCTTTCAACTTAAAATTTCTTTTACATGTACTTCATTTTAATTGTTTTTTTATATTGTTTTGCAGAGGTCCAAAGATTTAACTTACACTGAGTCTCTGGATGCAAAACCTCAATATGGCTTGTTTGATGTTTCAGTGTTGACAACGGGGTGTCCGAATGAAACATACACCGTAGATACTTCAGAAAGAATGATAAAGTACATCATGTACATGTAGTAAATTAGTGAAGAATAATTGTATTTTTGTCTATATTTTTGTTTTTCTCTATATCTTACAAAAAGAGAAAGCATGTGTAATAATTAAAAATAAACACTAATTTTTTTAAAAAATCTTTATAATGCAAAAATTATTATCATTGATAATCATTGAATTTAAAAGTAAATCATGATTTCCTACATATGCTGAGTAATCAAATTTGAAAATCGCTGCACAGGGCCAATCAGTTGATCAGCCAGCCAATCTGGACCAGTCAGCATCAGGGGACCTGACCGCTAGCTTTGATGTGACAAAATCCAAGTAGCAGACCAGTCAGAAGACATGGAAGACTATGTATATCTTAAATGTTGGAAATGATTTTTTTAAAGCTAAGACAAATAATCATTTTTCTGAGCAAATTACTGAAAATTGATGACATTATTATTAATGTAAAATATTAGTAGTTGTGAAAAAATATTAATTTATCTTTCTTTTGTTTATAGACTTTTGTTTCTTTTGTTGTCTGCTAGAGCCAAATCTCTATGACACAATATTTGGAGGATTAATTGTTAATTTGTGAACATTTATTTTATTACATCTATTGTCCAACGTTGATTACATATAAAAACAATTATTAATTTCTTCAAATAACGCATCAATTTTATACATATAAGGTACATATGGCAATTCATTTGATGAAAAAAATGCTGATGAAATTCAGACGATAAAGGTTCCAGTCTACCATGCTCTGTTGAATGTGATGTACCATTCGAAGTATTTCAGAGGAGGGAATTTATTCTATTTTTTTTCCATCCAGAAGCATTCATGAAAAAACATTTGTATAACTCTTCAGATTAAAGCTTTTTTAAGGGAACAGTATGTGCAATAGTGATTGATGAAGTCCACATGATTTCCGAAAGGTACATTTTTCAAATATACACAGCAAAGTGTTCCATGCATGTTAAATTTTGCTATACTAGGTCTTGCATAAAAATATTTTAATATATTTTTTTCTCTTTTGACTTATCATAAAAGTAACATATCAAAACAAAATGGCATTCATCTTCTATTTTGTTCGATGTACAATATTATGCGTTTTCGTTCAATTGACGGGTAAGTCCGAAATAACTTATCGATTTTGATATTTAACATGCCAGGAATCACAACATGATGAGATACATGTCTCAAATGACACTGATATTTACAGAGACGCTTTTCACATCTTATCCTTTTTTAAAATGCATTATTTAAACTGCATTTTACTTAAGGAAAGGAAACTGAACATTTTGTCTTGAAAACATAAATAGGCAATCAAGTGTCACTAGTTATGAAGTTAATACACCAAACTCCTTTTAACTCGTGATTCTACCATTCTTCAGATATTTCTTCTGGTGTCATGTATGGATTTTATATTCTGCCTAAGAAAGAAAATAGTCTTAGAAAAAATGTATAATGATTACCTTTAAAAAAATTATATATGTACTTTTTAATCGATCAAAAAAAATAATTTAATGATTATTTATATCTACGAATGGTAAAAAATCGATAAAATATAATTTAGGCAAATAATTACATCATTTATTGAAGTTTTGTGAAGAAAATCTTTTTTTTTTAACAAAAACCTAATTTTACTCACTTTCTTTATTAATGTTGTCTATCTCTGGTATACTGGAAAGTAACTTGGAATACTTGGAAATATCCTCTGATGAAACATCATTTGCATTCGACTCTGATTTAGATCTGATACGTCTTCTACCATGAACATTTCTGAGTTCAATAGGTAAATCAGACTGTTTCCTATCCTTTAAGGAAATTAATTTTTGTTTTAATTTCATTTTTTTTTATTACATGAACATCTAACTTTTATTAAAAATTAAGATTCATTTCAAAGAAAAAAATGTACGTTACTTTTCTCTTGTTGTCAGATGTATTATTACACATTTGTTGTTCACGAATAACTGGCTTGTCAACTAGAAATCAGAAAAAAACATATTATTCTTTTTTGTATACAGTATCTACGGAAGGCCATTAAGGACCTCTCAGTATTAAATTCAATTTTTAGTTTTATCCGTCGTAGCGTAGCCTGCAAATATGTCATTTGTATTTCTAAACATTGTCAGCTTCTTCTCTTGACTGAACTAACATCAACCATTTTTGTCATGTAGCGTAAATGGATGAAGGGGTATAAAAAAAGTGAATTTCGTCCTTCCTGCACCCGAGGTTCTATGAATGAGCTAAAAAGCATTAAAACTATTGATGTGTTTAAATATCTCCCTCTTTACTACTGTACAACAAGCAGGTAAGCTAGACAGGGTTGTAATTAGTATTGAACCATCTATCATAAATTTTGAAAATTGTGGTCCATAAATAAGGTTTTTGTGCAAAAATGGTACTCTCTCTGGTTATTAAAATATAAAAGTATATTTATTTAAATAAATATCTCTTCCCCCTAGGCCACTGCCCATATAACAGGTGCACAGTAATGAAGATCAGTGCCCTGGGTCGTCGTTTTGTGGGGTATGGAATTCAAATGAAACAATTTTGAATAAAGTTATATATTATATATGGATTTTACATAAATGTACATACATGGCCTTAAGAAGCATTTTGGGGCGCAATTTCAGATGGGAGGGGACACAAGCGATGAAAAATGCATTGAAATGAATAAAGTGAAAAAACATAAATTATGTACATTTAGGTTTTCTATCATGAATTTATTGGCAAATTATTTTTTTTTTTGCAGAGGTAGGTTGGGATGGGGGGGGGGGTGTCATCGTTCCTTCTGACCTAATATTGTCCAAAGGATTGTTCTATCACTAAAAACCGTTTATCTTTAAAAATTCTTAGGTTTTTAGCCAAAATATATACTTTCAACAGTTTCACTTTAGACTAAAGACATGTATCTAGTTGTCTTAAGATTTTGATAGATGTTAAGATTATCACTAGATATGACAGTTTTGTGAAACAGCTATGGTGCAATCTTAAGATAATTTTCGGTCTTAAGACAGACCTTAGTTATAAGATAGCTTTAAGAAACTGGCCCCTGTATTTTAACAATTTGACAATTCCTTGCATAGCTAGAATTTATTTGAAATGTTCTAAAAGGCATCATAATTTTTTCCCTATGAATTAAATTTGATATTATGATACATTTTTAAAACCTTAACATTTATTTCCATCAATCTATTGATTCAGTATTACATGCATTTATGATAATTGCACACATTAAATTAGAATATTTTTAATAAAAGTATAGAATGAAAAGGCATATCCTTACATTCACTTGAATTAAAAATGATAACTATTTCCTTCCTCACTAATATTACCATTTATTCCTGAAGAAATAGATTCAGAAGCACCAGACTCTGCATTGTGAATCTGATTTACAATTCCAACTAAAGATGTTTGATAATCTTTTCTTCTGAGATTCTTAACAAAAGAAAGACAACAATGACACAATGCTGTAAATGTATTACATTTAGCGTGTACGATATTTGGCCGAAATTCAATTTTTAACAAGTTAGCGTAGATTTGATTTAGCGCTGTCCGAAGTTGCTATTTATAAGAGTTAATGTACAAAACATTTAGCGATGTACTTGAATTAGCGGACTCTGCTTTCCGCAAAAATCGCTAAAAAGATTACACCGCTACATGTAATACGTTTACAGTATATTGTTAACTATAATATTTAAATGTATACTTCATCTGTAAATCAAATACATGTACATCAATCAGTATTTCTGTAATTGTTTTAAGAACTCGTTATAAAGGGAGATAATTTATTGTTGAATTAATAATAGAATTCTTCACGCTTATAAACTATTTTTATTTTTTTTCATTTGCTGGAATACAAGATTTTTTGAAATAAGTTTTATTTTTGGGCTGTCAAACTTCTACAGTGCTTAAGACATGAAAGATCTTGAAATAAAGCAATAACTGTTGAATTACGAACTCCTACCTTTCTTTCTAAAAGTGGAGTACTTTCTTGTTGCTCATCCACGTTGATATCTGTATATATGACATGTCTCTTAGAATTACACATACAAGAATCACACTACAAAAATTCAGCCATTCATTAAAATAATGAAAATATCATACCTTGTGGTTGAACGTTTGATGAGTATCCAATGTGAGAATAATATTTCTTATCACTTTCTGATACACATCGGCATCTTTCAAATTTTACCCTTCTCACCCATTCCTCCTAAAATAAATACATTTATGGAATTGTTATGTGAGCCAAAATCTTTAAGAAAGCTACAATTGTTTGAAAAAAATTCTCTCAATGTTTAAAACAAAAACAATTTTTTTTACTTCATTGCCTTGGATATTTTTAAATGAGATCAATAGAAAAATATCAAGAATAATGTTACAATCTGTCTGCTCCAGAGTCACGAAATAATAGGGATTAATCCGTACGTCGTGGGTTTGAATCCCACTGTGCGACGTAGAGACCAGTTTTTAATATGGGACCATATTTACAGATGTTTCGTATCGTAGTAGGTGCTGGCATGTAAGAGATCCCATATTACTCAATGGTCGTAAGTGCCGAATATAGGGCTACATTTGCAGCACGCTACCTATATGCGGTGGCGTCTCTGTATGAGTGAAAATTTCTCGAGAGTAAGGTTACACAACATACAATATGACAATATCAAAATTGTTTAAGGTATAATGCAAGAGTATTTAAAGTAATATATGATTGATTGTATATTGTTTAACGTCCCTCACGAGAATTTTTCACTCATATGGAGACGCCACCACCTTTCGATGGAGAGCTACAAATTTTGTCCTATACTCGGCACTCAGAGCAATTGAGCAGGGAGGGATCTTTTTCGTGCCTGCACCTACTGTGACACGGGACCTTGGTTTATAAGGTCTCATCCGAAGGACCGACCACCAGGTCCCACAGTGGAACCCGTGACGTAAGGATCGACTCCTTACTTAGCAACTCTAGAGCAGACGCTCTAACCACTGCGCCACGCGGGCGACTTACAGTAACATACGTTTTAGTTTTATGTTATGTTTTGGTTTTTGCTGTTGTTGTTGTGGTTTTTTAAAGATAATTTTCCACATACTGTTCTTTACCTATGAAGGGAGAAAAGAAAATTTTCAAGAGCTGATGAAAAATACATTTTTTTTGAAAAATAGAATAACTTGCAATCCATCGTTAACTTCCTTTGCTTTTGTAGTTATATACCCTTGTAAACTCTATGTCTATAATGTCTCTCGGTTGATTCTATATACAAGAGGATGCTCAATGTAAATGTACGAACACAATTTCTAAATCAAAGCAAGCTTTTGACAAACAAGTTGTTGAAACTATCAACAGTTGTGTTTAAAGTCATCATTTTGAAAATACAGTGTACTATGGTCAATAACCTTTTCAGCAAGTCCAATAACCGCCAAGACTAATGTAGATTGACATTTTTCCTACCAATGATTAGACTATTAAAGATATTTGCAAACTGAATCGTCTACGTATTTTTCTGTTTGTCTGAGCATGACAAGATGCAAACGGAGGATGTGACGGTCGGCATGGAATGTTTATCATTTCTGGCACTTGACCCCACATCTGTTATTTTAGAAATCAATATTTGATCTGCTCCCTGTCTGTATTATCTCAATGGAATTTTGAACTTGATTACTGTTAATTATCGCCATTATACATTACAAAATGCTGCATAATAACATTTTTAAATAATTATCATTATATTTTACATGTTTTAAGCAATAGAATGTAAGCAGTGATTGAAAGACAAACACTTGAAGAATATTAAACATAAAAGAACTTTATCAAAACCTACAATGTATGTTACACAACATAAAAGAACTTTATCAAAACCTACATTGTATGTTACACAGTTAACGTACCTTGAACATTCTTAGGTCAGTGTTTTCTCTGTGTTTTGCCATCGGATGTTCTACAATTGTCAAACTGCCAAATTCATACTTCATTGAGTAAAAAATTGACTTATTTTCGAATGACGTTTTCTCAAGTTAGTGATTCAATTAAGCATATTTTAATGAACATTGAAAGAAATTAAAGAATTAGTATTGTATATCGCCTTTCATTGATAAGAAGAGACACAGAAGTGCATTTTAAAGCACAAAAGATATTTTGATATCAACTGCATCCGCATTACAAATCTTGTATTTTGTCCTCACATTGCGTCATATGTACATCCAATCTCCATATACTGATAACATTCAAAATAAATTCTGGATACTAATTTTATTACATCTCTGAAAAGTTTATTCGATACGGAAGAGTACGTTCTACTCTTATGACAATTTCTAAAACGAGGTAAGTTATTGACAAACAACTTAATGAAACAAGAACATCAACAGTCTCTATTAAAGAAATCATTTCGTGTGTTCATTGGTCGATACAATGGTCTTGTCAGTAAATACAATCCACTATTAAGTCAAATGTTGACTGACTTTTTCATACTAATTCTTAGGCCATTATTTAGACACTGATTTGTCGACGGGTTTTTACGTCACCGATTTCCGAAAGACAGAGAGAAAGGGTACCTTCTTCAAATACGTCTGCCTCTTCCTCGCTTGAGTTTCTACTTTCTTCTTCAAATACGTCTGCCTCTTCATCGCTTGAGTTTCTACTTTCTTCTTCGTTGTCAAAAACCACTAGAAATCATTTTGAAAAGTTTTTGAGTATTTTTTATGGATTATGTTCGGAGTTAATCTTTTGTTCTAATCCAAGGGATTGAAAAAGATTAAATAAGCCATGTGCTATTAACATCAAGAAAACTGTTTTTTCCCTATATTTTTAAATATACATTGTATTCCGGTGAAAATAGTGTACTCACTGACCTGTGTCAGAATCTCTCCTGTCTTCTAATAAACTGGAATAGCGGATTCCATCTGTTAAAAATGATAAAATCATGAGACAACTTTCCTTTATTTAGATTTTTAAAAAAATCTATAGATGTGCATCTATTGCTTAAGATTATTTGAAAAAAATTCAATAATACATTACCATCGTCATTCGTTACGTCGCCATTAATCACCGTGTAAGCATCTGCATATACATAAATTATACATGTTATACTGATATTATATTTTTAAGACATTTTCTAAAGAGGAGGCTCAAGGTTTATAATTGTCACCTGAGAATAATACAACTCTGTAAAGGATTCTCATAAGTATTTAAGCTGATTTGTTTGGTATTTGTTCTTATACTGAATTTGACGACGGAAAGTTCCATTTACCTGATCAAGAAACAGGATTCACGGCGGGCATGCCCAGTCAATAGGGAATGCTAAGTACCTGATTCCATCTCTGGAATTTCCAAGTTAGTGTTTTTATGCTCTCTTCACAAATTTTGTATTTTTCATAATTTTTTTTATAGCTCAGTTTTTTGTCTTCACCTTTTACATATTTCTTGTATTTAGTTAAAAATCATGAATGAGAACTAATAACTTTACTTATTTGCTAGTGCTTATAGACTCCCATGCAATGTAACTTCCTCAATGCAGACTTTAATTCAAACAACACTGCTTCAAAATTTAGCCTTTAGTGTATATGTATGTAGTATTAAATTGTTTAGAACTATACGACCGACAAAGGATAGACAAGGACAGATGATGGACGAAAACAGAAAGCAATGTCACGTGATTGACTCAGATTATCTAACCTGTGAAATTTAGAAATTATAGAAATAGCATTGTATTTTCTTTTAAAGATTATTTTGGAGCATAAGTACCTTTCCGTTTGTAATGCCTGTAGCCAATCAATGCCAAAACAGAAACAGCAACTAAAATTATTCCTACGCTGATGGGTATCCTGCAAGACAAAAACTGTTATCGTAAATCAGTATCATTTTGAAATTAGGAATCCATATGAAAAATCACAGGTGCTTGAGGACAGGACCCCCCCCCCCCCCCCATCAATACAGACCCCCAGGCCTATTAGACTTTTTTCACATAAATTATATATGGAGGACATATTTGTGATATAATCTATCCTATCAATTCAGAAAATTTGCTTAAACTTACATTTTATAAAAATATCTACCCTCTCTATATAGATTTTTATATAGAGAATGTAGGGTAGATTCAATAGAACGTTTGTTTTAGGTATTTTTTCGATTTGCTGGTATAGATCTCATCACAAATGTGGCAATGAAAGATTTTTTATAAGAAAAAAATCGAAAAAGCCCAGGGGTCTATATCGAAGGGGGGGTGTCCTGTCCTCAAGCACCTGTGTGAAAAATGTATCGCATTTTATATGATAACCGAAGTTTTATACAATGGAACATAACCATATGTAGTAGTAGTCCTTTTTTGTGACAATCTCTTCAGTTGCGGAATCTGGTGTGGTACTTCCTGTAGATGTCTCTGTGTTGACAAAACCAGTAGAAAATTCCTGATACTCTTTTTTTATAGAAATATTTTCAACATCTCTAATCACTCGATCATAACACTCGGGGACTGCTCGGAAAGAAAATGCCAAAAGTATAATTGAAAATATCCAAATATATGAAAAAGCGGAGACATGTATCTTCAGTTTTAAGCAAAGATGAGTAAATGATCCAAATTAAGGAGGTCTAAACACTTGATGGGAATGAAAAACAAGTTTTTTTTATATCTTATAAAGAAAATATGTAAGACAACGAAAACAGGTACATGTACATAATCCAGATCGGCAGGGCAATTATTTAATTCAACTTCAGTAATACACCAGTTACCTATACATACATGTACATGTATTTAATATTGAAAATATTAAATAAAATTCCATCATTCTAAAGGTTGGTTTGAATGATCAGCTTAAAAACTGATTGTTAAAAAGTCTTACATTCATACGATTTATTGGAATCATAAACAACTGGACAACTTCTACAGAATCCTTTTTCGTGTTGACTGCCTTGAATAACACCACCTCCTTTGTTAAATTCTGTACACAGCCACACTGAAACATTGCAAATTATATTTCTAGAAGTAAAGATGTACGCACTTTAAGAAAGAGTGTTTATTCGCGAGCCGGGTAATGTATTTTTTATGCAACGGCTCCGACATTAATTTCCGTACTAACAACCAAAGAAAAACATTGTATTGTTTTTAAAATCGATATTTTATTTCACAATGAAATGTTTAAAAAACGAATCATGCATTGTGTAGTTTGTTGGGTATGCCATTATGCAAAATACCCCACGTTTTCAACCCCAGCATACCCAACAAACAAGACAGAGATTCCTTAACTATTTGTCTGGAGTTAATATTCAGTAAAACATACTTACACACAATTTGTTTGATCGGTGCGCAAACCTCATATGTACCGTTAAAAAATCTGTTCACAACACAATGGTATTCAAAAGTAGGGCATTCATTCGGTATCAGGTGACAGGCCTTCCTCAGAGTAGCTATATCATTCTCTATTTGAGTAACTGGACAGTTTTCCACTAACTCCGCTGTTTTTATAACATCGTTGTGACATTGAGAGTCATTCACTCCCTGAATCTAAACAAATTGTATTTCTCTTGACATTTTGTCTTTTTTTTTTTATATAAAAAGGAGTTGAACTGTAATCATTATATATATATATTAAGACAGGATTTTTATGCCCCCTTAAACTAAGTTTCGGGGGTATATAGCTTTTGTCGTGTCCGTCCGTCTGTCTAGCTGTCTGTCTCTCTGTTTGTCCGAAAAAAACTTTAACCTTGCCCATAATGTTTGGTTTAGTAGAGCTATGATTTTCATAGTTCACATGTGTATTCCTTGTGACAAGACCTTTCTTTGGGTACCACTAAATTTGACCTTTTGACCTTGACCTTGGAGTTTGACCCACTCTTTTACACAAAAATTCAAAACTTTTACTTTGGCTATATCTTTTGAACAGTAAATACCATGACATTTATACTTAAGATTTATATTCTTTGTAAAAAGTCCTTTCGTTGGATACCAACAACCATGGCCTTTTGACCTTGACCTTGGAGATTTCTGTCCTTGCGAAAAAAACTTGAACCTTGGTCATAACTTTTGAATGGTAATGGATAGGGCTTATATACTTCACATATGTAATCCTTGTGAGAAGACCCAGAACCAAGAACTTTGACCCTTCAACCTTTGAGTTTGACCTACTTTAAAAAAGCATACCTTGACCATAACTATAAAAGGGTTACGGCTAGTGCTTTCATACTTCACATATTTCATCCTTGTGACAAGACCTTTCTTTGGAAACCACCAAATTTCACCCTTTGACCTTGATCTTGGAGTTTGACCTACTTTTCAAAATTGGTAACCTTAACCATAACTTTTAAAGGGTTAAGGCTAGGGCTTTCGTACTTCACAAATGTATTTTTGTGGCAAAACCTTTCATTAGATACCAATATCCCTGACCTTGACCTTGGAAATGTCCTACTTATGAAAAAACTTTAGATTTTGTCATAACTTTTGAATGCCAAGGGCTAGTAATATCATACTTCACATATGTAATCCTTGTGACAAGACCTTTCATTTGATATCAAGAATTTTGACCCTTTGGCTTTGACCTTGGAGTTAGACTTACTTTTTAAAATCGGTAAGCTTGGCTATAACTTTTGAAGGGTTAGGGCTAGGGCTTCCACACTTCACATATGTATTCTTTTTGGCAAGACCTTTCATTTTATACTAATTGCTTTGTCCTTGGAGATTTCCGTGCTTATGAAAAAAACATAAACCTTGGCCTACTTTCATTTTTCAAATTTTTTTTCTAGTGAGAATACCCTACTTTGGATACCAATATATTAAGTTTGCATACATGTATAAGAAAAGTTTAATCTTCGCTATGTTGCATACGGGGACATCAGTGTTTAACATACACTTCTTGGTTTTTTTTTTAATCTAAGACTAATTAAAGCTTTGATAACTAACCTGCTTCAAAATAAATCCGGCGAATACATAAATAGGAACTTGTTCAACAATCTTCATCAGGCTTCGCCTAGAATCAATCAAATTATTAATAAATCCAGAGTGGAAATGCAAAAAATTAAGTTAGGCTGATTTATATTTCAGTTATTGTATTTACTTAAGACTTTAACAGGGGGCAATACATGTATATATTCAAAAGACACATACTTCCTGATACTTACATGTACTTAAACATGCAATGCCTGTTGTGTGCGCTGAATTAATTTTTATCATTTTTGTGTGATTGACTCATTATATGGTGTGAATTTGTCAATATGTGAAGTGCATATTTAATTAGATCGTGTACTTTCAAAAGCCGGCCATTACGCCTTGTTCATCTTTTTCAAAAGTCTTCATGTGTGGTGCAAACATCTTTACGTGATGTACAATTTCTACCATGGTGGAACTTTTTCCGTTTACATATATAATTAGAAAAAAATCCCATCAATCGGAAATTTAATTTAAGGACTAAGCATTATTATTTCCAAACACAACTTTTTAACTATTGAACACGTCGGTTGACCCCCACATCACATCACTTAATGATAACAGCACATTAAGACAAATGCACATCACATTATAAAAAAAATATTACAAACTGAAAAATGCACATCACATAATAATAAAAGCATATCTTAAATTAAATTTTGCCATTACAAGACATGTATAGTCAAGGCGTTCAATACATAGGCATTATGTTTAAATTAGTATAATTTATGCTGGAATTGTTATACATTATAGAGATTTTGTTAGAATGGTAAACTTTAATATTTATGTATTTAAAAAAAATATATTAAAGCCATTAAACTGATCGCACTATATCTCAAAACAGAACTCATATATAGACTTCTATATATGTAAAAAGAGTATGAAATGTATCAAGAATAGAATTTTGTCCTTTGAAATTAACTTACGAATTTGATGAAACAGAAAATATAAACTTTCCCTTTATGATAAATCCGTACAACTAATTTATTTATTTATAGTGACATGTGTACATTAATTATTTAGTTTACAAACTGTATAAAAAAAAATCAATTAACACCTGGTATCTGAGGTCTATAGGCTTGCACAATTTTTCTTAGTAAGACTAAAAATGAAACATTTTGAAATAACGAACAGTATTCAAGATCAAAAGTCTATAAAACAATAAAAATATGAGCAGAGCAAGCGCGGACCTCAGAAACATCAGAGGTGGGATTAGGTGCCATGGAGGAGTGAGCATCCCCTGCCGACCGGTCACACCCGTGTGCTCCTTGTCATGATCGGAAAATAACGGAAAAATCCGTCGTCAATTCAGTGTATAATCAATGGTCTAACAATTAGTATGTAAAACGTCAGTCAGCATTTGACTCAATGATAAAATTGTATTATTTTGCTAAGAATGTCAATGTATCGACCATAGACCTTACGAAATGATGACTTTAAACGAGACTGCTGATTTTCTTTTTCATCAACTTGTCTTTCAATAATTTATCTCGTTAATGAAATTGTTCATACATAGAGCATACTCTTGCGTATCAAATCAACTGAGATACATAAACTCCGTGTGCAGGTGATGAAGGTATATTGCTGCATAAGTAAGGGAAGTTGACGATGAAAAAATTAAATCATCAGAATTATCATAGGTCCGTGTAACACTTAACAATTAAAATTTCTAAAACGATTTAGAGTTTTAGAATGTTAACATACTAGTTCAAATATCTAACTTTCAAAAACTCAAACTGATTTGGTATAATGAAATTTAACATTTTAGTTCAAAAATCTAAATTTCCAAATTTCCAAATAGGTTTTAGAATTTTGATATTTAAGATTTTTACCTTAAATTTTCAAAATTCAAATTACCAAAAAAGATTTATGGAATTTAAACGTTTGAGTTTTTAGTCTACCATTTGTTCAGAAAGTTTACACTTAACAATCTAAAGTTCGGTAATATTTTTCGTCTTTCGATTATTTGAAATTAGCTTCAAGCTTCTAAAATCCAACTTTGAAACGTTTAAGATTTTTAGAAATTTGGAATTTTGGTTCAAATGTTCAAATTTCTAATAACTTAACACTTTGAGTTTTTAGAATTTTACTTTAAATATCCAAAATTTAAACCAGGTATAGAATTTCATATTTTGGATATTTGAAGTAAACTTCTAAAAACTCAAAATGTACAAACGTGTTTTGGTTATTTAAAAGTTGAGTCTTTAAATCAAAATTCTAAATTTCTAAAAATCTAAAGCGTTTGAAAGTTGGAAGTTTGAAGTAAATTCTAAATAATCAAAAGACGAAAATGTTATCGAATTTTAGATTGTTAAGCGTAAACTTTCTGAACAAACGGTAGATTAAAAGCTCAAAAGTTTAAAATACAAAATGTGTTTTTGGAAATTTGAATTTTGAATATTTAAGGTAAAAATCTTAAAACTCAAAATGTTAAACCTGTTTGGAAAATTGAAATTTTAGATTTTTGAACTGAAATATTAAAATTCAATATACCAAATCAGTTTGAGTTTTTGAAAGTTAGATATTTGAACTAGTATATTAACATTCTTAAACTCTAAATCGTTTTAGAAATTTGAATTGTTAAGTGTTACACGGACCATCATAGAGCTTAGTTGTTAGATTACCATTAACGTCTTTTTCAAGTAAAAATTCCAGATGTGAAACAGGTGTGTTAGACTCTATATCGGTATATATGGTGTCTTAACTCAAGCTCACCAGGATATATCGTATCGACATTGTGAATATCTTTTTAGACCAGAAACAAGTATTTTACTCATGCCCTAATTAAATTTGCAATGTGATCGGACAATACATGTATGTACATAATAAAGACATTTTCTCTTTGAAACTTGAATTACTTTAATCATATTAAAATCAAAGGGTTGTATACGTGCATTCGGAAAACCCTGTTTAGAAAATTTATAATTAGAACAGGTATTTCCAAATTTATAAATAGATTCATTTTTTCCTTCAATTTACAAATAATTATATAGGTGATAAAAGGTGTAAATTATAAACATAATACATGAAGAAAATAACTTACACGTACATAAAATCTAACGTCAGGTACAACTTTATTTCCCCTTTTATCGGTGAGCAGAGGTACACATAAATATGGGAATGGTCGATATATAGATTTAGGCCTAAGGAGCGGCAATGCAAACTTTATAAAAGCATTTAATTTAAAAAATTTAAAGTACAGTTTCCTCCATTTTGCAAATTAAATCATATAATCTTAAGAGTAAAATCTTCTTTATAACATATACTGTTTACAAGTTTGAAAAATAAATAATTAATTATGCTTTAATTATAGACAGATCTTACCTAGCTGTGCACGATGTTATCTCGTTCAACCAGACGCTCGGCTATCTCCGTAAGTCGAGTGTCTGGTGACTATGCACGATGTAACAGAGACAATCCGGGAAAATATATTTCGGTACAAGTCGTGTTTTATTCAATTCACTACAAATATATAAATGAATTTATATATATATATATATATATAAATACATACATATATTTTTATAAACATAGAATATATATAAATTCACTTCGCCAATTATACAAAGTGACAAATATGAGATAGACAAAATAATGTACATGTGTATATCTTAAAATTGCTAATCATTTTTTCATTTTCTTTTCCGTGTTAAAGCACTTTCTTAAGGGGCCCAGACCCTCTGCTATAAATTTGACTTTAGAAACTTTAAAATTTGTAATATTGATTTTCATACTCAACGGTAACATTAGAGTCACATGGAAAATAGTTTGAAGTAAAGAGCGCTGCTTATTTTTTCAGAAATGATATCATGACATGAAGAAATTGAACACGGAGAACGAAAAAGAGTAACAATTTATTATCAACATTAAATTTAAGATATGAGGTGCATATAAAAATAATACTTAGTATCATACCTATTAAAATTCTTTTTGAAAACATCATGAAGCGATGCTTCCTGAGTCAGAAAATCACAATGTTGCATGTGGTTGTAAGAAAAAAATACATCTGTAAGGAGGAGTTATCTTTCTTCTAAATATTTCTTCGTGTGTAAAAAATGATATAATAACAAAAAATGCAGTATGAGGTACTTGAAACATTTAACCAGTTTTAAAATGGTCCTTAAAAAGAAACAACTAATTCAATTTATAAGTCTTTTGAAGTTGGATTTAAATGTTTTATTGTTAAATATGATAAAACAATTTCAAAGAAATTGGCAAAAGAAATAAAAAGCAATGTTTTCATCAGATATTAGATTTCATCAAATTGACTACTCAGAGGTCTCAATAAGGAAACTCTGAGTAAGAAAACTGTGAGTAGTATTCATATTTTGTACTTTGAAAGTTATCTGTCTTATCAGAGGGTCGGTACCCCTTAAGAAACAACATATCCTTCTAGCAGTTGTAATATCTGTAGGATTTACTCTTCCTCCAATGGGATTATCATTTATTAATACATGTTTATGTGTTTACATTAAAAAATCTTTATAATTGCATACTTTGGACAGTAAAGAACAAAATGTTTTTGGGTCCAAAAAATAATTTGCATGAATAGCATAGACGTTTTTCTCTAGGAATAGGGGTTTACTGTATCTACAGCGGATGGACGCTATTCCTAATTTTGTTTAAAGTCATGTTCCGTTAGGTGGCGTTATTGGTCACAGAAAATACAAGTTAAGCGGCAGATTCAAGTTAGATTCAAATTGATGCGGAAGCAGAGAAAACAAACGACTGTCATTTGATAATTAGCAGGTATTGATATATTTTAAGAGATAATTATATTTATAAAGCTTTAGACGTTACTGAATAAGCTTTTTCTGGCTTAAATACAATGATCCAGCGCATTGAAGTGGTAAAATTTACCGTTTGGATGAAACGTTCTGAGTCATGTTTTGAACGTCATGACACGCCCATATTTTTAGAAACGAGAAAGAAATATTCGTCGTAATGTTTTAAGACACCCCACTCTTAGCGACAAGCAACATGAGTTTCACTGAAATGGAGCTTTAAAAAGTTTAGAAGGGAGAGTTAGAGACTCCCGCTTCTGTAAAACACAAATTGCAACGAATATTTGCATATTTTTGAATTGATCATGTCTGTTGAAGTTACCAGAACACATGTTGCGGTCAAACACGTGTTTATTCGGTGTTCATTTAGACTGAAATTTTGATTGGCTATTATATCTATGGAAAACTTGTTCTACAGGTATTCGAATAAATAAGTTGACCGTTTTATCTATTTCTAAAGAAATGGGCGTGTCATCCTATGACAAACAACGTTCTAAACATAGCTCAAAACGTTCCACTCGAACAGAAAATTTTACCACTTCAATCCGCTTCATTGTATTATTTATTACCAAGAAAGCTACCGAGGGAGACAGTAACTTACTAGTTTAAAGCCAGAAAAAACTTGAAAAACTTGAAAGAAAAAGCAGAAAGAACTGTAAGAACCGGTTATCATAAGAGTTTACTGTGTAAGAGTCAAAATAAGCCAGCATCATTTTGATTCATTGTATATAATTTATTAAAGCTAGATAATTACGTAGTCTCAACATTTATCTGTAAATATTGCTTAAAAATATGTTTGTATATTTTGAAACTTCCAGGTCCTCAGAAAGTTAACTGAGGGAATTCAGCCACCTAATCTATTTGTTATTATTAGGTTTCATTCTACAAGTTTTTAGTAGCATAGGTGGGATTATACAATGAGGCGCATTGAAGTGGTAAAATTTTCCGTTTGGATGAAACGTTCTGAGTCATGTTTTGAACGTCAATTATAACGAAATGACACGCCCATATTTTTAGAAACGAGAAAGAAATATTACAGACTCGGGGTTTGCAACCTCACATGCTGTAGATGATGTTGATTAAGTGGATCTAACTATAGCTAGAAGGAAATCTGTGAGATTCGGTGATCGTGTTGACAATGCTACACATGTGTAAGGAATCAAAGAAAGATGAATTCGACCAAAGCCCCTACTTGAAAAAGAATTGGCAGAAGACGACCTGACGAAAACTTGACGACCCAGTTTTCAATGTTACTTTTAGGATGAAGCCAATAGCCTCGTTTCTTAACACAGAAGTCCAGTATGTTTCCAGTAGGCATGATCAAACCCAACAATCTATACTAGCTAGGAGCCGTCAACATTTTCAACACAAAAAACCGGCAACGTACGATGCTACCACGTCATGGCTTGATTATGAAACACATATTGAAACATGAACAAAGCTAGGTAATTGGGACGATATTGAAAAACATATTGAAACATGCATAAAGCTAGGTAATTGGGACGAAACCGAGAAGGAATTGTACTTGTCTGTTTCCCTAAAGGCCCTTTCACAATTGGCGCACGAGCACTTTACAACACTTTGCGATCGGAAAATTTTAGCTTCGCACGAGCTCTCGCCGAGCTCTCGCCGAGCTCTCGCATACGTTGCACGATGTTTCGCATTCGTTGCATGCGTTTTAGTGGTCGCATCAAGTCTCCTCAAAATAGTCGACATGCACACTATTCAGACGCGACCAAATGCGATCCACATTTACCGCAATTCAACGCACGAATATTAGTACGACCGTCTTGCAACGTTTTGTGTACTCGCAAGAGTGATGCACGATTTTTAAAGGTCGTAAAATGAATCGCAACTGTATATGCGTGTGTTGTGCTACCATGAGACTGTTGCTCAACGTGTCTCATGTAATCTTGCAACGTTTTGCTATGCACGATTTATCAGCTTCAATGTCCCATGCTTTGCAACTAGTATATGTAAACCCTGAAGAAGCATCTCTGTTTCAGACCACAATTGACCATGGATACTGCTTCACCAATACAAGCTCAGGCGGATTATGAACAGGGCTCGGCTGCTGCGGCAGGTCCTGAGCCTCCTCCTCCTGGGCCTTTTTCTACGGTTTACCTTGGCTTTACCTGTAGCTTTTGTTATCTTTTTGAAACACATCTCTTGCATTCAACTGACGAGGGTCGGAAACGGGTAGAAAATATATATTCCTTTTCTCACTCCACTCGCACGATCATTCGTACCATGAAACGCATGATTGCACGATCGCCTTACGTCCAGTCGCTTTGGTGCACGTGTAATCGTTCGATCATCTGATCACTCGTGCGATCCTTTCGCATTATCTTACAACACTCGCTTTCATTGTACAACAGTGACATATAGACGCAAGATTTATCGTAAGATTTAATGCACAACGGTCGCTTTAGATCGTGCGAATTTCGTACGAATACTTTTTCATATGCGATTATTTCAGCAACAGTATACGATCCAAATCAAAGTTTTTCGGTTGCACGAATATTTTGTAGCTTCTGCTCGTGCGCCAATTGTGAAAGGCCCTTAAGAGACAGTGCTTAAGATATTCTTAGAAATTTGTCGGATGGTAAAGAAATAAGTTACAAAGAGCTGATATCTGTATTAAGGACATATTTGCTCCACCAGACCAAGTAGATTTATATAGAGCTCAACTGAGAGAGCAGAAAAAGAGAGCGACAAGGAATTTTAATGAGGCTGTAAGAAGTGTAATCAAACAAGACTGAACAAAGATTAGATGGCGTGAATTCATCTTTGAGAGCTATTGAACATGACACACCTACGTTGTAGGGACGAATTAACAATAGAATTGAAAGATGTCAGTTTTACCATATTGGATCTTTAGAAGTTGATAACGTCCATCGTTGAGGAGCTCAAAGAACTTAAACAAAATCTTGATGATCTACAAAAAGACAACTGGACAAAGAAACCTGGATGGCAACAGGGGTCATCTCAAAAAGGAATGTCGCTCAAAACAAAATCGTGAGAATACTAATGCAAACTATCCAGTGCAGAGAGAAACAAAATATTAAGGATTCAGACACATGCAACAGGGTCCTCTAAAGAAAAAGTAGGGATTACTGGGCATGCTGCAGGTATTTTTGTTAAAGCATCTATTGTTGATTGAAACAGGAGCTACGCTGTCTCTTTTGGCTAAACAAACACTTGAAACATATGTAAATGATAGACTTCTCCAAAGCAACAGCTCATTAAAAACTTTAGAGAAAGTCAGCCAGCCAGTGCAAATAGCAAAGAATAGAAAATTGAACTACGCTACTATCAAGGACGCCTAGCCTTTTCCGAGGATAGATGAGTCCAAGGATCATCTTTCAAGATCCTGTTGGCTTTTGACCCTTGATCCCTCATCGGGATATTGGCAAAATGAAATAGATCCCATTGATAGACCAAAGACTTGTGTATTGCAAAGAAGGGTTTATATCAGTTCAAGTTAATGACGTTTGGACTGTGCTATGCTCCGGCGACTTTTAAATGACTCATGGAGATAGTCCTGTGTGGTCTCCAATGGGATATAGTCTTATATATCTCGATGACATTATTTTGTTAGCAAAATCTTTTATATTAAACAGTGGCTAGTGCAGTGGCTAGAGCGTCTGCTCTAGAGTCGAGAAGTAAGGAGTCAATCCTTACGTCGCGGGTACGAATCCCACTGTGGGACGTGGAGACCGGTCCTTCGGATGAGACCGTATAAACCGAGGTCCCGTGTCGCAGTAGGTGCTGGCACGAAAAAGATCCCTCCCTGCTCAAAGGCACTGAGTGCCGAGCATAGGACAAAAAATTTGCAGCTCTCCACCGGCAAGTGATGGCGTCTCCATATGAGTGAAAATTCTCGAGAGGGACGTTAAACAATATACAATCAATCAATCAATATATTAAACGATTTTATATATTATAACAATAAGTATAACTGAAAATGTATTATCATGCAAGTATATAAATTGAAAAACTAGCATTAATCAAGAGAATAATTGTGAACTTAAATTTGAATTAGCTAATTATAAGACCTCGTTAAGTTCTTTTTATGTTACGGTTTTTAAAGACATACTTAAAGAAGTACTTTGACAGGTCCTAGGATTTTGCCCCAAACATACTTATGACCCTACTTAAGTCGGACACCTAGCAAACTTTATGTTACGACCCCCTGGTCATTTTTGACATAAAATATTTAGATTTATTTGTATATACTATATCAAATTAATTTTATACATAACATATGTTAGTATATAATCATAATGACCTTTGGCTCCAGTGTAAATAAACTTTTGAACAATACTTTGTGTAATTAATTGTTATAAAATATAGGTCGTTCTAAGTTTAAGAACTTGTGTCCAATCCTTTTGTTGTAACATCTAAACAATAAAATATGTTCAAACCAAAAGACACTTGTGATTCCCAATTTTCAATTCAAATGGAAAATTTAAAATTTCAATGCGCTTCATAGTATCTTTCGTACAACAGAGACTACAATGCTGAGAAATCGAAAGTAGAGCTAGAACATACACATGATACTAGAGCTGTTAAAAATAAACATTAATCAAAACTGAATATTAAACATTGAGAGAGATAAATTATATTTTCATTGAAATAGTTAATTATATTTCCTGCTTTTACAAAAGTAATTGAATTAAATAATATATTACTCATACAAAGTGTTCTAGAAACAGTTAATGCATATAATTATAGCTAGTCGTCAACAGGACGGAAATCCCATTCCAAGTTATAAACATTATACACATTTAATAATATCTTTAAGAGTTTTCAGCTTCAATATGTTGACAATTTTTAATGCAATAATTGTATTAGTGCTGTGTTCTGTTGATGTTTATACACAACGACAATGTACCGGGTATGATTTTTGCATTCCTGAAATTTAAGAAAAATTTATCGTCATTAATTTTTTATAATATCTGTTTGAATACTTTCCTTTCAGAGACAGAGGCATTGAGTGTTGTGAAGGATATATGTGGAATAATAACACAGGCAACTGTATTAGTAAATGTGAACAGATTTTAAAAAGAATTCAAGAATATGGGGTCTTTTTTATAAAAATTCAAACTTATAGGATGATAGAGTGAGACCCAATATCTGTAGAACTTGCGTATAACACTTAAAATTTCTTTGATTTACCTCTATATCGTTTTAAAATAGCAAGAACAATATAGTTCCATAGGAATATGATAAAACTTAAAAGAATTTTCCGACTCCACATTAATTATAGAAACATAAGCTGGTTTTCTTTTTTCAAGTTCAATATCGGTGAAAATTTAAATGCAAAAAACATATAGCATGTTATCTGATACACTTTATCTCTAATTATTTTTTGGCTCAGATATACTATATATAGCTTAAATTATATCTACTATCAAAAAAATTCATAAATCAATGAATATATTTACATTGATGATAATTTTATCCTCCTTTTATATAATTGAAAAAAAAAATAATTTGAGAAAAAATTATTTAATACCGGCTATTCATCAAATGCTTTTTTAATTCAACCATTAATTCTTTAGGAAAGTTTTAAGCATCTTCCAGAGTAGAGTAAAACACATAATTAAATGAAAAAAAATGAAATAAATTCCAAACAATGTTTAATTTCGATGCATTTTATATGTTATAAAATAATAGAGCATACGGAACTTAATAGATTTAAATAAGGTATGGTTGTAAATATCAAGTATGGAATGTTCATTTTTTAATCAGATGACAAATCTGTTTGTATCGATTGCTTCTATTTCATTACCACTATCAAATTTTACATAATCTTATAAATATTTAAATCTAAACTGATAATTATATTCATAGTACACAAAATTGTTTCCAAAATATATACATTTGTGTATCAACCATCATAAATACTTTCATATCACCTTAACAAAATAGGCTATATAAGTTCTCGAACACCCGATCTACTCATACATATTTAGGCTATCTTGTTTACGCCCCTCGTGTTCATACATGGGAAACAAAATTTAACTTAATGAAAAGGAAAAGGAAATATCAAACATGTTCAATGGATGCATGTAATTTAAATTGCAATTTAACATCGTTTAATTGAATCGAAATTTTAACCTAATAGTGTTATATGTTTTGTACGTGTGCGAGAGAGAGAGAGAGAAGGAAGATTAAATGCATAGCAGTAGATATTATAATCTTTTAATCCACAAATATTTCTTTATATTTAAAGAGTGTCAAACTGGATATCTTGGAAAATCCTGCAGTTTCAAATGTCCATATCCTTCATTTGGGGAGAGTTGCCAAGGAAGATGTGAATGCAAAGAAACATCTTGTGACTTTGCAAAAGGCTGTTCTTCAGGTAAAATCATAGTAGTCATATTATAATTGTCAACATGCCAATGTAATTTGGGGAATGTTTACTCTATAATTTTTTTCTTTGAAATATGAAAATAAAGCAAAAAATTATTTATATTTTAAGAAAATTTTCGATTTTTGAAGGAAAAAAGGAAAAACCCATGACATTATATAAACTTACGTACCTGTTTTCTTGACATTCAAATTAAATAAGAATAATAATCGCATTAGTAATTTTCTCATACGAAAATTGAATGCTTTTCTGAAAATTTTCAACTGTTTTCCAAATATATTGAGCTGAACGTAAATCGACGTCATCGAGTTGACCATATGTTGAATACGAATAATTTGCCAATTCATGCAAGAAAAGAATTTACCCTTGCTGAACATGCCGACCTTGTGAAATCGTGAAGAGTTGACGATTATAACATGTATAATTATTGACTACTCAGCGTTAGAACTGTTGGATTTGGAAAAAAGCATTATTTTAAAATGTATTTGCAATAATTCTTTTTATTTTTTAAATGTTGTGAACAGAAGACACCTGTGAAATTTATCATGTAAAGTTCGCAATTCATAGAGTAAAAACTCGTAATAGAAAAAACTCTTAATGCGGGTTATAAATACTTGTATCATTTCAAATATAGATAACTAACTTCATATTTAATTTGCAGATGTTTATAATGAAGAAAATATCCAAATTTACATATCAACTAATAACAAAATAGCTCTATGGAAAACTGTTACATTTTCATCTGAGATAAATGCTGTTGCAACGGATAAAGGTGAAAAACAAAAGGAGGAATCAACGAAAGAGCTACTCTTTATTTTAGTGTGCGTTAACTCGGTAGTAGTGCTAGCTGCTGTCATTTACATCTTTAAATTTATTGTAAAAAGAGCTCAGACAACGAGAGACAGTCATCATGTATCAAAATCGTTTAAAGATAATGGATGTGTTTACGAGACAGCAGATGATACAGAAAGAAACGTAGCTTATCACGTTATTCCTGATCAGCACTATCGTACTGTTACAGTAAACATCAGTTCTCCTGATCAGGTACAAGGGGATCAAGGTTCTCCTGATAAAAGGAGTTTCGAAGAAAATATGTCAGTGTTAAATTCTGAGGACACAGGTGGTTACCTAATACCTTCCACAATATCGTTGGCGTAACTGTATTTGAAAGGTTTTTCCTTCACAGAGTCGGTGCATTGTGGACTTTAATATGTTATTTTATTGCAACTTTACAATAACAGTTTACGCTTATCAATTTATAACTGATATACAACACACCCCCCCCCCCCCCGTAGTATCATTCAAGTACTTTATTACTATTAAGGGCTGAATTGTAAATTTACCTGTGAATTTATTTTCTTTTGCACAATAAAAACTAAAATAATTGAAACAGTCTTCAAATCTAAGTTTTAGATTTTTTATTTATTTTTGATTTTCGTTTACAATGTTTGTTGCGTATATTTTAGTCAAATTTTCATTGTATTTATACTGAATGATATATCTTTTCTGATAAATCTTTGTAAAATATAAATTATCAATTCTTAATTTACTTTTCTTAACATAACATCTTAACACCACTTGATTCAGATCAGTTGTTGAATACAGAGCCAGCGTCTCTTAATCATTTCCATTCATGTTCATATACTATTGCTGTATGTTTTGTGTAATTAAAATATATCAGGTTCACCTACTCTGTCATAACAATATGCACTCATATTATTGTTATCTTAAATGTCTTAATTTATTTTGATTGATGTTGTTCACTGAAATTGTTAGGCATTTTTTTCACACTGAATTATCTACATTTTCTCGGCTATGACAAATGATCGCACGGCAAGTGTGAGTAGGTCAACTGTTATGGCATGCTTACACCTCAATTGCACCTCATCCTATCTCTGATGTTCCAAAAGTCGTGGTTTGCAGCAGCATCAATTAAGTGTTTACATTGATATAAGAAGCTGATATTTCGATATCAATAAAAAGTAATCCTCATCTATACACAAAATGTTGATTATAGTTCGGGGCATTTGTCCTGAAAATGTTGCAAAAGAGCTTAATTATTGCTTTTACAGTCCTTTTATTGGGTCACAATCATCTGCAGTTGATATTCATTCTAGGAAACTCCACTTTTTTTCTAAACATATCTAATTACTGATGTTGTGCAAAGCTTTGAATACTTTTTTTACTCATGAATTATTCCTTCCTTTCACAAACTTATCTCAAGGAAAGCATGCATCCATGGTGTCTTTTAGGGTGGGTGTGTCTCTGCACCCTATCCATCCTTTATAATGACTGTTCTGTCATTATTTGTTGCGTACGTGCACTGTAACTTCACTAGGGTTACGTGTATCTCGTTTCCTTTATATATCGTTTGTACCGAGATTATCACGGATAAACTCTGATGTCTCTTGCTGCAAAAACGTTTTCAAATGCTTTTGTGATATTTTTACCAGTTATTCCTATCACAGATACTTTGAGAGAGTTTGCCGGCAGTTTAGAAAGTCTATTGCGAACAAAGAGTAGAACTGTGAGAATGCGTCCGGCTTCCCTATTAGCTCTTTCAAATAGTATTCTTTACACTGTTATTATACAGTCATTGTTAGTTTTGTTTTTCTTCAGGAGTTTTTATTTCCATGGATACTACAAGGTAATTAATCAAGCAAGATTTATTCTAATTCATAATTATATAAGTACAATTCTGTAAGCAAAATCTTCAATGTCAAATTATTCTAAAATATCTTGTATTAAATTGTAAAACGTCAATATCTAAAGCACTACTAGTATATAATGGATTTAAAGGCAAATGTTGGGTACAAAAAGATTTTTTTTTATTGTGCAGAAAAATAACTATTGTTAATTAACACATGAATACATTTTACTTTTTATAATGATAAAATTGTTCTGTAGAATGCTATTGATGGAGGGCGATAAACATCCTTATAACAATATTTTAGTTTGATAAAATATTACCACTTACCATTCCGCACGGAATCTTTACAATTTTTGGAAACCATCTCTTGGCTTTGTTTGTTCGCTTTTTCAACCTATGAATCAATGGTAAAATTGAGAAGATTTAAAAAAAAAAAAAGGCAGTGACTGTTAAAATATAAAATATCGTAAATTAATTAATAATTCAATATATCTTCAAATCAAAAGAGACCATTACATCATTTTAAAAAATGGAAATATTTTTACCCTGTGATTGTAGTTTATTTTCTCCCGATCATTACCAAATAGGAGTAAGGATTCCTTTTCAGTTTTTTCTATGAAAAATAATATTTAAGTTAAAATATAATTATTATTTTCTCTTCATACATATACTTTGATATTTCGAAATCAGCACTACTAAAACAAGTAGTTGACATAATACATACTGTACATTTTTTTCAGCTTTTTCGATACATTATTATGCTTCCCAAAACAGTCAAAGCGATGAAGCCCGAAAGCGTCCATGGCAAAACCCTTAGCAAGAGAAATACATTTGTGTTTCAACAGTCAAATAAAAGGCATTAAAATTGATTATAATGAGTCTTAGAAATACTACCAAGGTGTTCCTTGCACCTCAACGCCATTGGAAGAAATTCGAGTTGCACCGAAATTTAATGGAGTAAAGAAAATCAAGTTTTGTTCTTTTGGAGTTGTATGCCCTTTTATTTTGTTTTGAATTGCTGTATCAAAGCATTCTGAAACTAAAATAAAAAAATTCATTATTTAATCATCATGTTATTATTTTTCAAAATAACATTTTCACTTTCCCATGCACTAACACCTCCCTGTTTCTTGAAACCAAAACATTCCTTAATGTCTTTATTGTATAAAGAAAGGAATTGATCTCGTTTTTTACCTACATTTGTATGTTAGATTTGAGGGATATGTAATCGGACATTCCTCGCACTCTCCTTTAGTATGTTTGCTTCCTTGTATAGGTCTTGTTCTTCCTCTATTCAATTCTGCGCATACCCGACCTGAAAATTATATGTAGGATAATATATTTACATTACACCAAATTAAATATATAATAAATGTATTAACTTTATCCGCAAACTCGTTATATACTGGAGTACTTTTAAAAATATGATACGTCTCTGAGACCAAGTCCCTCGTAGTTTGTACTAATACATGTATGATAGGGAAAATTAATAGAATCTGAACCTTTTTAGAGAATATCAATATAAACAATTAAGCATCCTTTTGTTTTCCCAACTTATACCAAGTTTTGTTACAATCAAATCAAAGTTGAGTAGTCATTATTCTAACTCTAACCCTTGCAGCCTAACTCTAACTCTAACCCTAACCGTAACTCTTGTAGCTTAACCCTAACTCTAACCTTAACCTTAACTCTTAAGTTTTCCCTAACCTTAACTCTAACCCTAACCGTAACTCTTGTAGCTTAAACCCTAACTCTTCAATTAACCCTTACCCTAACTCTAACCTTAACCGTAACTCTTGTAGATTAACCTTAATTTATAAGTTAACCTTAACTCTAACCCTAACTGTAGCTCTTGTAGCTTAATCCTAACTCTTCAATTAACCCTAACTCTAACCCTATCCGTAACTCCTGTAGCTTAATTCTAACTCTTAAGTTATCCCTAACCCTAACTCTTGTAACTTAACCCTAACTCTTGAATTAACCCTAACGCTAACTCTAACCTTAACCGTTACCCTTTTCATTTAACTCTAACTCTTAAGTTAACCCTAACCCTAACTCTTAGGTTAACTCTAACCCTAACCGTAGCTCTTGTAGCTTAACCCTTAAATTAACCCTAACGCTAACTCTAATCTTAACTGTAACTCTTTCGGCTTAACCCCAACTCTTAAGTTAACCCTACCACTAACTCTAACCCTAACCGTAACTCTTGATAGTCCCAACTCTTACGTTAACCCTAACCTTAACTCTAAACTTAACCGTTACTCTTTTAGCTTAACTCTAACTCTTAAGTTAACCCTACCACTACCTCTAACCCTAACCGTAACTCTTGTAGCTTAATCCTAACTATTAAGTTAACCGTAACTCTTACCCTAACCGTACCTCTTGTAGCTTAACCCTAACTTTTAAGCTAACCCTAACCCTAACTCTAATTCTAACCGTAACTCTTGTAGCTTAACCCTAAATCTTTAAGTAACCCTAATCCTACTCTAACCTTAATGTAACTCTTGTATCTTACCCCTATCTCAACATATATCAAGTTATGTTACAATCAAATCAAAGCTGAAACAGCAAGAGTATTATTTTCAATTATTTCTTTTTTTTAGTAGCGTCGCCGGCATGGAACAGTGCTAAGAGCGTCTGCTGCAGAGTCGCGAAGTAAGCTACTGTAGATCACTAAATTTTCGCGACACCTTATTTTCGCGAGATGGTCATTGACTCTTTATTAGCGAGACATAATTTTCACGAATTGTTGTTTTTCCTCTATATAATCGTAAGGAATACTTTTAAACGCGAGAATGAAATTTTCGCGACCTCATTGTCTCGCGTAAATACGCGAAAATAAAGTTCTCGCGAATAAAATGTGATTTACAGTATTTCATACAGTTTCTTGTACTTAGAAAAAATCAATTATGCTTAACAACAAGATAAACATATATGATAAATTGATAATTAACTAATCAAAGTTACCTATAATTATAGAGACAGGTGCGCATATTTCTACAAGCTTGTCCATTAAGGGGTTGACAACACAGTGATAGTGAAGATCACATCCTTCTTTCACTTTTTCACAGTTCCGTATTTCTTTTCTCCTCTCATATTCCGTTTTGTTCCGAGGACAGTCAGCCACGACCCTCTTTGTCGATTTTGTGATGTGAGCACAGTCATTCTTCGCCTGGTAATGTTAAAGAGGTTCTTTTTAATTTGTAGGTCACTTTGAAACAGTTCAAAATAAATTAATGTAATGTTTGAGTTAGTTGCTTAAAATTACAGTCTCTCTGAAAGCTCTTGTTTAAAAAAAAATATGTAAGCGTAGATTATACCTTTCCTTGCAGTGGAGACAAAAGAATTGATACAATCAATGAAAATGTAATGATAGGCTCCATTTTTTCAATGAAAAATCATCTATGTCTACAAAAAAAATCAATAAATTATATATTTTGAAAAAGAGAAATACATGAAGTAAATAACGAGTTTAAATGAATTGGTCGCGGTTAAGTGATGAAATCCTGTGAAGGCTGGTGGTCTTTAAGTAGATATAATCAGTGGACTTTTGCGAGGAGTGCTGCTCTTACAGTTGACGACTTACTTCTAAAATATAAATATTTAGCTTTTTATTTAATTCAACTTTAATAACGGATTATTTCAATGTCAAAGTTGTCCTCGAAGAAAACAACAACCACCCTACCCTCAACTCCCGGTCTTCACATTTTAGTGCCTCTAACGCCATACCTATGATCACTAGAAAGCTATTAAGGTTTTCTTACATGATACAGGTTTAAATGTCAAAGTAAAACGTCAACTGTAAAAGTCAGCGCTTCTCGCAAAAGTCCACTACCAACCCACTTTTTTGTTAAGTGAAAATTTTAATTCTTTTATCTCTTGTATATTTTTGAGACGGACGTTTGAATATAAATATTGCGCGAGAGAGGAGATGCAAATCAAATTCTGCTCCTAACTAGACAGACTAGATTTTGAACAAAGTATTTCTTCGCGTTATTTTGCCTATAATTAGATGTCAGTACACACTATAAAAAACATGCCCTATCGATAAAAAATCTAAATTCAACGCGCTTCTGCGAGCATCTTACAAGGAGCTATTTTAAACTTGCTATAAATAGCCAAAGTTTTTTTCCAAAACTAACAATAGATATCTATTCAAATGTAAATTAGAAGATAACTTGAAATAGCATTCGCAAAATTGGTAGTTTTTTCCCACGTACATATCTTTTACAGTGACTTACTACTGAGAAGATGGCGGTTGTAAATAAATTTTAAAACAGGGAATTTTAAAGCAATAAACTCGATTTTGAGTTATTTGTCATAAATTCAACAATACAAGATAGAAAGTAAAATACCTACCTTTACTTAAAAATTCCACTGTGCATGTCTTTCCTTGTAGACTGAATAAAGACTTTCGATGGATTTTCTTTTTTGTAATTGGATTTGATGGTGTAAATAAGATTAGAAAAGAAACAATGTCTAATGATTTGAATCTAAAACATGCAGTCAGTCACTTGCGTAAAATGGGTCTATTTAACAAAAAATATTCTATTTAAAAGGCATTTTTAACACGTGATGATATTTACGTCAAATGACAGCTTTTAGGTTCTATTTCTATTGAATAAGATTTTTTATTCATTGTCATAAACCCAGCTTTTTAAACAACACAACACAAGGTGATCTAGTTCTAACTGTAATAGTAACCGTTACAGATGTTACTGCTTCATTGTGGTACCCCGTTTCCTATAAGCATCAATAAACTGTGAAATAACTTTCTCTTATTTAATAATCAAAAGTACATGTTCCGTATCACATCATTAATATTGCCATAGGAATACGTGTATTTACTAATCGGATTTTAGTGGACATTATATATAATGCTTGTGTTCCATCCATGCATGAACTTTTGAGCAGATTTTAGTCTAAACGATTTTTTCTACAATTATGCATCATATTTCAGTACTTACATTAAATTTGAATTCAACGACGCAAATTAAACTATATTAAATAATAAAAAACAAAACAAAAAAAAAACACCAAATAAATAGGATTAAACTAGGCACTTTATTTTGTTGCGGAAGGTTATTGAGAAGAAAATATTTTTTTTTCTTTATGAAGTATTTAAATTACGAGACTATTTAGCTTAAATTTCTATTTTCTTTGCTGGATGCACATACGAGGGCTGTTCAATTAATAATGTCCTTAGTGCTCGGAAAGATACAAAATACGCCTTTCACTGATTAAGTCTTAATGATTTAACTTAAATATTCTCTCTAAATTAAAACATATGTCCGTAACATTTTTATCCAATTTCTGATTGTTTTTAGAACTCATTTTTGAGTATTGCCCTTCGTATACTGGAATATGGAAGATCCTATGATTTCCTGGACTTGTTTCTTCTTTCTGAAAGGTGGTTTTTCAAGGTTGGAAAATGAACCAAGTCAAAGGGAGACAAATCTGGCGAATATTGTTGGTATGACAATACATGAACTTTCTGTTTATCCCCAAAACACCTTTACTCTTCAGGGAGTGGGGGTTCGGATACTGTCATGAAGAAATTTAATGTAGTGGATTCCTGATATTAGTTTATATTTCTTGCATAAACTTTGCTCTCTAGACTCCTCCAGAAATTGTACAGCCTCCCCGAATAAGAATTTTAACAACAAGACCACTAACATTTAAGAAAATGGCATTTAAAACTGTCTATAAAACTTGCAATTCTTTGCTCTTTTCAGACCTTTGCTGTTTTGTTTAAAATGCATCTTATTGTTATTTTGTTTTGGGAGTTTTAAGCAATGAATTCAAGTTTCATTATCTGTTTGAATTTCAGACAAACGTGGATAACTACAATTTCTGATTTTTTAAAAATAATTGTTAGGATATTCTTACACGCTGTCGTTTTCACTACTTTTTCAAAACATAAGGTGACCATTGAGTACCTAGCTTTTTTACAGTCTAATGTTTCTTTAAAATAGTGTGAACTAACCCCAAATTGATGTCTATCAAATTTGCTGTGTATCTTAGAGTCAATCAAACATCTTAAGTAATGATTTGTTGAATTTTGGCAAACAGAACATTGTTTGTTTTAAGTCCTTGTCGCAAAGGACGGTATCCATATTTGATGCCTATTATATGATTATTGTTCATTGAAATCAACCTGCTCATATGGAAATTTCACAAATTTCAGTGAATATTTCTTTGGAATTCTTAACATGTTTTACAGCAGCTTTAATGAAGCGTTTAATTTCACTCTTGTTTACTGATTCTTTACCATTCAATTTTAATGCAGTGTCTCGAATAGCCCTTGTTTTCTAGTTTCTCACAATGACAATATGAGATGAAAAATGGTCACATAAACTGAAATAAAATTATTAAAGACTCAATCATGAGAGAAAGTCAAGCTTCATGTCATATGATATCTGTGTTGTATGTCACAGAGTTCAGGACATTTTTATTGAACAGCCCTCGTAGAGCTATTTATTACAGTAAGAAAGATATGGAGATAACAAACAGTATTCAATCTCGAAGTCCATAAAACAATACAAAATAAGAGCAGAGCAAACACGGACCTCCGAAACACCAGATGTGGGATCAGGTGCCATGGAGGACTGAGCATCCCCTGCTGACCGGTCACACCCGCCTTGTGCTCCTTGTCATGATCAGGAAATATCCAAAAATCCGTTGTCAATTCAGTGTATAAATTATGGACTAGCAATTGGTATGAAAAACGTCATTCAGCATTTGACTCAATGATACATTGTATTTGCTGACAAAGTCATTGTATCGACCATAGAACTTACGAAATGGTGACTTTAAACGAGACTGTTGAAATTCTTGTTTCATCAACTTGCTTGTCAATAATTTACCTCGTTTTAGAAATTGTTCATACGTAGAGCATGGTCTTACGTATCGAATCAACTGAGATATATACACTCCGTATGCAGGTGATGAAGGTGTATTGCTGCATAAGTAAGGGAAGTTGCGGATAGATAAGTTAAAGTCATCACGTTTATCAAAGCTTGGTTGATAGGTTACCATTAACGTCTTTTTCAAGTAAAATATCCAAGTATAATATGCTTTATGCTGGTTCTGGAATATCTAGCATTTTTTATGACTTCTATCAACATACTGTTACAAATGTAGTATATTCTGAAAGTCCAAGGAATAAATGAGCCAAATTTAAATTTAAAGAAATTAACACCTTTGTTTTAGTAATCTGTAAATATTTACTGAATATATAACATAACTTTGATCAGCCTGCTTAAATTCAGCAAAAGTTTAATACCTTAAAATAATGTTCTTGTTTGTTAGATTTTTTATGCCAGGAAAATGAAATTTTGTAAATGTAACAATTAAGGTCAATTTATTGGTTATGCGACGCTATTTGAGACCTTTGTCACAATTTATAAAGTACATGTTTTCGGATGTAGTGATAGAATTGCTTGTCTCAAAATTTATTTGGATAAAAAATATTGAAGAGAAAACATCGAACATGTGATTTATGATTAAGAATCAATATCAGTTCAAAAAGGTCACAAATGTAGCGCCAAAAGAAGTACATTGGTCCCAATTTTTGTTTAGATTTTCATTTGAGCAGTTTGTGTGTATATACTACATAAATTTACTTGACAAAATTTTTTTAGACTCAAAATATCAGGATCCAACCTCCAAAAGTTTGACATGACTGCTAAAATATAATTATCTAGTGTATGACGATGTAGATATTTATCTCGTAATATATATGTTATATCACAAAAGGAAAATGTGTTTCGTACCAGGAATGTTCAATACTTTTAAAGTTATATTTCCTTCCAAATAAATTTGACTCACACTTACATAATTATAATAATGGAATAATGGAATTTTAGCACATTTTCCAATATATATTATCTAAGAAATAAAAACAGTATTTTAAATCGGTTTTTAATATGATCGTGTTTTCGCTATATACGTGTACTCTTCTGGCTTGTTTTGAAAATACTAGAGCACAAGAAAAATGCATTGGGTAAGATTAAAGAAAAATAGCCTATTAATTTTAATCTTCTACAATTGTTTAATAACATTATTCTTGAAAAATATTAAAATCTATAATTTACCAGCCTAACATTCTTATTTTAATTAGTGAAAATGGTACTGTATGTTGCGAAGGCTATAAATGGAATAGAGAGAAAACAACTTGTGTTAGTAAGTACAAAGTACATATCAAATTTATCGAACTCTAAATTTTAAAGAAATTTCTTTTTAATAGCTAAAGGAAAGCAAATGCTTGTTCTTTATACCGGGCATATCTAGTACCTATGTAAATTCTTAATTGATATATAATTGTTTTGTTTGTTGTTTGATCCCTCTCGAGAATTTTTCAATCACATTTATACACCACCACTCGCAGATGGGTGCCGCAAATGTAGACCTCAATTTTATTGAAATTAGATCGTTGTTCTGTTTCAACTAGATCGTTTTATTAAGACCTAATTGAAGTAGATGAAGATCGTATTTTAATAAGTTCGAGTATAGAACTATACACTTATAGGGCTATTGAATAGTGAGGAATCTTTTAATCAGTACAACTTTTCCAGTCCCTTTTGCTGATGTTAGGCTGATGAGATTTTTTCGATGTCATTAGAGGGTGCTTACTTTTCCATGGCACCTAATCCCACCTCTTTTTTTACGAGGCCCAAGTTTTTCTCTGCTCCCGATTTAAATTGTTGACTACTATTCGATATAATTATATTTTATGCAAAAGACTATTTCAAAACAGGTCTATTAAATGCAAAATACATGTATATCTTGTCAGAAGTTTTCTACATTTAACCTTATATTTGAGTATTCTGAGGATATTCAATATTAATTTTAGTTGTTTTTTTTTTTTGTTTTTTGTTGTTTTTTTTTTTTTTTTTTTTTTTTTTTCCTTGAATTGATTTTATGTGTCAGGTCCAAAGGTAAACCCAGATATTAATGAAAAAGAAATGTTTAATTACATACCACTGTTGCTGCAACGTTTTACACGTTAAAATGTATAGATCAAACTTTTGTAGAATGTAACATTGGATACTTAGGATCGGAATGCGAAATGCAGTGTCCTTATCCTTCATACGGAGATGCTTGTCAAAAACTCTGCGATTGTGAAGAAATGAAATGTCACTTCATTAATGGTTGTAGCGTCGAAGGTAAAATCTAAATATCCTAATATGAACTTAGTCATATATGAAAATTATGAATGGTAAATAAATCAAATAGTTATATATGTTTCTTAGAGACAACCACTTCAACAATGATAATTCGACAATTCGTTACTCTTGTCAAAGAACGAAGAGACGAATCAACAAAAACCTTACTTATTGGTTTGTTTGGAATAAACTCTATAGTGGTGATAGCCGCAGCTATTTACATCATAAAATGCCTGCTGAAGAAGATGAGACTTCAAAAGAGCAGCCAGACGACAATTGTACCACGTGATGTAGAAGAGACTGCGTACGAAACTGAAGAAAGGAATGCTGTGTATCAGGAAGTTACGGATCGACAATACACGATACCAGTGGTTGTAGAACAGATTGATGAAGCTGGCAGTGAAGGAGCACAGCTGCCAAAATCGCAAACGGAAGGGAAGAGTGTGAACTCTAATGAATCTGATGGATATTTAATACCATTAGAACACTTTGAAACGCCGTGAATTGACGTATTTCCGATATGAGAGGTGCACGTCACTGATCTTTTAAAAAATGTTTCACAATTAGCTGCTTTATACAATGTTTTATAATCAAAGAATAGCGGTAAAATTTTATATACACTGTAATGATCGGTCCGTGTAAATTTACTTTTGCCTTCAAATTTTCTTCAAACTTTTTATTTGATTGTGTGCAATAAAATTTTGAGTTAAAAATCATTTTAAAATACGATATAATGTAAAATAAAACTCATTAAAAGATACCTACTTCTTATATAGAATATTTGCTTAAAATCAATGAAACATATGGAGATAACGAACAGTATTCAATAGGGGCAGAATAAACACGGACTTCCAAACATCACATGTGGGTTAAGGTATCATGGAGAAGTGAGCATCCTCTGGCGACCGGTCACACCCGCCGTGTGTTCCTTGTCATGATTAGGAAATTACGGAAAAATTCGTCGTTAAGTCAGTGTGTAAATAATGGACTAACAATTAGTATGAAAAATGTCAATCAGCATTTGACTCAATGATAAATTATTTTTGCTGACAAGGTCATTGTATCGACCATAGAACTTACGAAATGATGACTTTAAATGAGACCGCTAATATTCTTAATTTTTATCAACTTGTTCGACTTTAATTTACATGTTTTAGAAATTGTTCATACATAGAGCATACTCTTGCGTATCGAATCAATTGAGATATATAAACTCCGTATGCAGGTGATGAAGGTACCCGGGTATATTGCTGCATAAGTAAGGGAATTTGACGATAGAAAAGTTAGTCACTTTGTTTATCATAGAGCTTGGTTGTTAGATTGTCATTAACGTCTTTTTCAAATAAAATATCCAAATATGAAACAGATGTGTCAGACTCTGTGGTATCTTTTATATCAAGCTCACCAAGATATACCGTATCGACATAGGAATGGAAATTACCTTTGTTAATTGACAATACGTCGTCGATATATACGTAAATGTCGAGTTGAATGCCACAGCAAGTGTTTTTTTCGCGCACAAGATTTTGCACAATGAATACACAAATGGGTCTGCTAATAATAGGCGCAATTGGTACCCATGGGAATTCAATTCCAATAGATTGTTGGAAGATGTGGTCTCCAAAAACAACATAGATATTGTCAATCAGAAACTCAAGCATCTTTTTAATATCAACTTCAGAGTACTTGTGTGTACAATCAGATTTTTTTCTGCAAAATAATTATGCACATGACCAGTGACACCGTACATGTACGTAAATTTACGAGTTCCCTTTTTATTGCAAAATCAGCTGTCAATGATATCGAAAAGCCTGAACTTTAATTTATCGTAGGGAGTGGTTGTGTATAAAGTTGAAAAGTCGTAAATTTGTAAGCTGTTGAATTTGGTAAAATCTTGTGATTTCAAATTGTCCAAAAGTTCCTTTGAATTTTTAAGTACATGTATCCATATCTCATTCACACCTCTTCTTGAATATATTGTTGCACAGTACTATTGAAGTTTCTCCTTCACTACTGTTAATATCTTAGTGAGGAGTAAAGAAAGAGGCTTTGTTGAATATTTAATGGAACCCGCTATTATAATATATCTTTGATTGTAAGGATTCGTATGAAGTTTCGGAATCCAATATATGTATATGGTAGTTCAAATTCATATTGGTTCTTTGGGATATTAAAAATATTCAAAACTGACATATGATTTTGACGAATTTCTTCCTTAGAAAGGTAACTATGAGTATAAGTATATGAAAGTGTAAAAGAACATCATAGAAGATCAAATCTTATCATTTTCACATCATTATATTTTGATGAGTTTACCCTAACAAAAATACTATAGTGAACATAGCTAACTATACTGAGTATAGGTTACAATTATAGTTAACTAAAGCATAGAATTAAAAACTCTAGATCTTTGATTTTACTATGGTAAAAACTTTGAAACTTTGGTTTTCTATAGTAAAAACGTTGGAACTTTGACTTACTATAGTGAAATTTTTTAAACTTTGATTTAATATATTCAAAAATTTATACTTTGACTTACTGTAAGAAAACCTGCTTGATTATGTTTTTGATTTCCAGTCTTGACATCTTGTGATATTTCATCATCAAAATTTTTTAAAGTTTTGGAATTTTTTTCTATGAACTTAACCTGTCCCTTTAAAAACAAATGCAAAAGAAATCACATGTATTTAAATGTATTAAATGCAGAGGTAGTGTAAGTTTTTCAAGGAGAATTAGTAAAATTGTATGCTATGAAATAAAACTTGCGTTATTTTGAACCAAAATGCCTGCTCCTGTTCCATCAACTTCATGTATTTTTTTTTTTATTTTTAAAAGTCAATATTGCATATTGTAATATGTAAAATTTGTAAATTTGAAATAAGAACAACACATAAAGCTCCCACCTTACCCCATCTCCACCTCCTTAAAATGATGAAAATAACGATTTTTTAATACGTACATTGATAAACTTTTGTTAATATTTTGAAACTTTGATAGATAAAAAAAATAAAACTTTGTAAATTTGATTTACTATTGTAAAAACTCTTTAACTTTGATTTGATATCGTTAACTATAGTTTACTTTAGTATTCTTGTTAGGGTAATACATGTACTAATATTGAGCTAATGATCATTCAGTATCCTAACAACTGTTCAATGTTAGTTCAGATATTTTATCATCGCATACTAGTCAAAGAAATATGGCAATTAAATTTATGTCAACAATGTAATCGGAAATGAACAAATTGAGCAATAAGGAAACTTTTTAAAAATATATATATAAGCTCATTTTGATGTAATTTTAAATATTTGGTTGTTTGCACATCATTGAAATATTTTTATGTTTATTTATAAAAGTACTTCAAAGAACGTTTTTATATCTTTTTTAAAGCACTAATCTAATAAGTTTGAATTCAGGCCACTTGAAATTAATCCCCACACTCTCAGTATTCACACCGTCACTAGTATTACACAGTTACATGTACATGTACTTTTCACCAATAATCATATTTTTAAATTCTTCGAAAATGAAATAGCTATATGTGGATTTTAATTTTGATTCTAGCTTTTCCTGGTGTATTATAATAATAATTATAATAGTATTTCTGCTTACACTGGCCATAATTTATATCTAGTAGATAAATATTATAATTTAACTTTTCCATTATTCCTACTCAGTATTATAGTCTCCTTTCTATTTTATCAATAAAAATGGAAATAATTAAAAGAATAGTGAGAAATGGACCTCTAAAACTTCAGAGGTGTCATTAAAATGGAAACAACTAAAAACTGTTGATTTTCTTGTTCCATCAACTTGCATGTTAGAGCTTTTCCGTTTTGGAAATTGTACCTACGTTTTTTAAATTCGTACGCACAAACATCCTCTTGCGTATGGAATCAACTTGGAGATCAAAAAATCCAAACACAGCCGATAAAGGTTTATTACCATATAAGTAAGGGAAGATTTTTTTTTTTTAATTTCACGTTCACTGGGATATATCAAGTCGACATAAGAATGAAAATACTCCAGTATTGTAAATTGACAATAGGAAGTGGATGAAACATATGGAGATAACAAACAGTATTCCAGATCAAAAGTCAAAAAACAATACAAAATGGGTGTAGAGCAAACGCGGTCCTCCAAAACGTCAGATGTGGAATCAGGTGCCATGGAGGAGTGAGCATCCTCTGCTGACCTGTCACACACATGATCGGGAAGTAACGGGAAAATCTGTCAATTCTGTTTATAAATAACGGAGTTAACAATTAGTATGAAAAACGTCAGTCAGCATCTGACTCAATGATAAATTGTATTTGCTGACAAGGTCATTGTATCGACCATAGAACTTACGAAATGATCATTTTAAACGAGACCGCTGATATTCTTTTTTCATCAACTTGTTCGACTATAGTTTACCTAGTTTTAGAAATTGTTCATTTGTGGAGCATGCTCTTGCGTATCGAGTCAATTGAGATATATAAACTCCATACGCAGGTGATGAAGGTATATTGCTGCATAAGGAAGTTGACGACAGAAAAGGTCATTTTATCGACCATAGAACTTACTTCCCATCTTGCAGAGTGTGGGATATGACTGATTTTTTTGACATGTGAACAAGCTAAAATTTTGGGAACGGTACATTTCCAGTTAAATGTGACAGAGACCAGCAAGCACACTCCCTTATTTTTTTCCTGACCATTTTATCAACCATTTTTTTAAACAATACTATTCATGGTTTAATTCTTTAAAGAGTCTTTGTTTCCTTCAATTTTAAAACAAAAATTCAAGTAAATGTGTGTTCTTTTTTTTATTGTAAGTTTGTAACAAATAAATTTTATATAAATCAGAGAAAAGAAAAATAAAACCACGTAAAGTAAAGGAAAAAACCAAACAATATCCCCAAAATCACAATAACAAATTCAAGTAAGCTATCATATTTGCAAATGTAATATAACTAGTACATTTAAATGAAACAGAAGGGAAAAAAACAAAAAAGTATTTAATTTACAAAAACAGATCAACTAAACCCTGCTAATTTTTGTGACCTTTTTCAAATAAACAATTTGAGATATCTATGCTAAGATACAAATTGAAGAAAAAATGGTTGGGACTTCCATCTTGCTTTGATATATCAATGGAATTCAATTATTGAAGTTTGAGACACAGCAGTTCAACTCTACATATAATAGTGCATTAATACAATTAATTATGCTGGCAAACAAAAATGGCAAGAATTTCTGAAGCTTTTTCACTTCATTTAGTTTGACTAGATGTTATAAATTTTCCTTTTTAATGCCTAAGTTTACATTCATTCATACCAAACATGCAGAAATTATACTATTATTTACACACCATTTCTCCACACTTGATAAAAATTTCATTTCAATATTCTTCGGATATTTGGATCTTTACAAGGAATGAATTTAATACTTCCTATGTAATTATACCCCCAACTTGAAAAGCGGGAGGGTACATGTATATAGTGATCTGGATGTCTGTCCGTCTGTTATGCTTTGGGGTACCCATCTCTTATCTGCAACTCCTCTTTTACCACTGAATGAATTTAATGAGACTTTTAAGAATCTTTGTTATAAATACAATGCCACTGTGCAGCTCCTTTTTTAGTTTTTGTATCACTTGAGTAGCTATTAAATTCATTCCTATACATATTTCATTTTTTTTTTAATTATGTGTAATAACATTTTAAATGTTATACGTCAAGCGGATTGGAACATTGATACATTTTTGACATGTCACTGTGACGTAGAAAACTTAGGTTATATGATATGAATTTTCCTATCCAATGAAATCAGAATACATGTTCATGTATATGGTGAGTTAAGGCCCGAGTATCACATGCTACCTAACAATACAATACATATCACGATATGGACATGTGATACAAATGTATCATGATACAGCTGTAAACAATTAAAATAACTGATCTTTTTTCATATTCTTGCTTGCTAACCTCCAAATTCATAGAAAATATAAAAAAAACATCTTGAGACCCCTAACCAGTTACTTATAGTCTTAGCATTATATTATTTTTTGTTGCTACCTTGTTCTCAATCAGTCTGAAACATTAACATTTCTTAGTTTGCATGTAGGATTTTCAAATAAGACAATGAAAATTAACTTTAACTTTATCACAATACATATATGGCAATACTATATGCGTATCGTGATACTTTGTGATCAATATGATCGATGTATTGCCGTATTGTTACACCTCTAATGATGATGAGAAAAACCAAGTTTCATTACAAAAAGCCACTGATTTTATGAAAAAGAAAAAAAAACCATAACGCAAGTCAGAAAAGATGTACACTGTATACAGTTAAAAAAAAAAAAACAACAGCACAGAAATAAGCATATCAAAACATACATGGGACCAAAAAATATAAATCAATCTAAATTCAGGAAAAACATGATCTGTTTGTAAAACACTGATGCTCCCGTATGGCAGTTAATCCCAAGCTACAAAATTTTGAAATGCCAGTCAAACTCTCGAGTCACAGTGAAGAGGTTGAAAAATTGGTTCAAAAAAGAAAGTTCTTGTCATAAGGAATACGCATATGAAATACGAAAGCCCTAGCACCAGTCATTCAAAAGCTTTTGTTTTTTTAAAAGTACCGCAGGTCAATTTCAAGATCAAGAGCCTCACTGCCATAAACATGTAAATATTGCTACCCCAAAAAATATCTTGTCACAAGGAAGACACATTATATAAGAAAGCCAAAGCAAAAGTGAGGGCAAGAATATTTTATTCAAAGAAATGTCAAACTTCAAGGTCAATATTAAGAGATCAAAAAGCGTCTTGTCAGGAAAACACATGTAAAAAATGAACCTCCCTACACTGACAAATCCAAAGAATTATGGCAATGGTAAAAGTTTCTGCTGACAGACAGACAGACAGGCCATAAACTATATACCCCTAAATCATCGAGTACAAGGGCATAAAAACTTGGGAGATGGTAAAAAAGAGGTAATTAAACAGTCACTAGCTGAATATTATTATGATATTTTAGATTTCATAATACTTTGTGAACACGGAATGTCCGATTACTGAACACAAGTTTGAAGTATTTTGTATATGCTGGAGATTCATATCGTATTTCATCACAGAATCTAGGAATGTTGCTTTTGACTAATCCTGGCTCTGCCTTACCATGATCTGGGATCTAAAATTAAACAGAAACTCCACAATATTTATGATAAATACAAAAGAATTTTTCTAACTGTACTCAAATTATATTTTGCCAACTTTTTACAATTAAAGGAAAAAACCATTCCCATTATTTAAAACAGTTTATCAAGTAGTAAAATTGAATTGTAAATGAATTTGAAAAGAAACTTGGTATTTCCAAAGTCCATATTATCATTGTTCAATATTACCTTACAATGTTCATGGAAACAAGAGCTTGGATACACTATAAAAAAGACTTACTACTCCGTTATCAATATCTACAATATCAGGTGTCCGACACCCCTTAGAAGGTGCTAAACAAATACTGTCCTCTAAGATGATATAACTTGATTTGTACTTCTTTAAAATGTCATGGACATCTTTAGGTGTTCTTCTCCCATATATCTGGTAAAGCTGTAAAGAGAATATATTTTTAATTGAAATAACATTTTCATAAGTGAAACAAAATAATTATATTTACTTTCTGGCTACCAATTTGTGACAACAACTGACCTCTTTGGTTTTAAATCTGAGATATTTGTCCTCGTAATGTGGATGGTTTGTGATTGGTCGGCCTGTACACAGCTTGACCCCGGCTAACAGCTGCATACTGCCAGTAAATGCGGCACCTTTTGGCACATTGGACCTGTTACAGTTCAAGAGAGATAACTCTATATTTTCTCATATAGAAATGCTGTATGCAGGGTTATTTTTGTTACGTTATTTTTGCCATGTCAGACTTGCAAACAATTGACCTGATTTTAAATTTCCCCAACCTCAGTTTGATTCTATTCAAGAAGATATACTGTGCTATTGAATTTCACCTATTTTAATTTGCCCTCGTAAAAGATCCGATTTTTTTTCTACTCCTCATACTTACTTGATCCACTCCATAAGTTCAACAGTATCTGGATCCCAAAACTCTTTTAATTCTTCTAACTCTTTCAATAGAGGTGAAAGCGCCTAAGTGATACATTATCATATAAATGACATTTCTTAACATGAACTAAATAAGTCCAAAAGAAAATAATAAAACAATTACATCTATGTGTCTTTTCATCACTTTTTTTTTAAGAATTCCATGAAAAAAATTTGTTAAACCAATGTTTACTTACTATTGCCAATAAAATTGTTAAAGTCAACAGAGTCATGAAGTGCCTGACTATTTGAACCTGTAATATAAATGAGATCAATTGAAACACATTTGTAAAATGATCAGAAAGATATGACTATGATAGATACATTGACATTTTATCCAATTATTTTGTGATTTCATCAGTATCATTATTATACTAGGCCAGCAGTAGAGTCTTACTATAATGCCCTGTGTTTTGAGGGGAGACAGTAGTGTCCTCCAGACTTTATAGTCACTGATTCCCACACTCCCTAGGATACACATGTAGGGAGTCCACAAGTACTTCATACGTAGCGTAGACATTCCCAGCATCCCAAAGAACACCGCTAATACTGTAACACACACATATAAGTCATAAACAAGATCTACATGTAAATTCTTCATTTCCAGTAATGTCAACATGTAAAATCTTCAATGAAAGTGTCATTCTTAAAGCACCATCCTAACCAAAAGTGAGCTAATGAAGATACATGTACGATTACTTTTTACTGACTTGATGTTAAAAGTCAGCAATAACAAATGTTTGTCTTTACCTGCATGGTAGGCTAATTCTGGACGACAGCTCAGAAGATGGGTTTTTTTGGCACTTGTGTGATCTTTGACATTAGTGTCATGTACATGGTTACTACAAAATCCATATATGCATGTTAACAATGTGTCCATGGAACAAAAAAGTGTGAGAAAAGCTAGAACAAATATATTTTTAGCTTTAGAGAAATTAAATATGTATTAATTAATGTTGAATATATACATGTATGGTCAATACTGGTATATTGTTTATGTTCGTATCTGGGTATATGAGAACAATGTATAAATTCTTAGCAATTGTACAAAACAATGCAGCAGGTTTTTTAAACATGATATACCAATTTACCCCACTTTTTTTTTTTTTTAAAAACATTGACCCTCATGTACCTACCTCCAGTTCTGCAGAACTGCTATAAATAAAATAATTAACATTCCTAGATGTGTGACAACATATAAAGGGAAGACAACTCCTTGTGTGAGTCTCTCAAATGTGTCAAACTGAAGGAATCCAAAGGCATCAATACATAGGTACAAGAGGGCATCAAAATCCCTGAAAACACAACAAAAATATATCAAACTGGAGGAGGCAAAAGGTATCAATACATAGGAACAACAGGACATCAAAATCCCTGAAAACACAAAAAAATTATATCAAACTGAAGGAACCCAAAGGCATCTACATAGGTACAACAGGGCATCAAAATCCCTGAAAACACATGAAAATTTATCTCATTCGCTCTCCTTTGCACATGTAATTTCAAGACATCCCATACGTTTTCAATAACATTATTATTAAAACCCCCCTGAGGGAGGGCTAGGAAGTTTAAAGATACAGTACATGTATTTGCCCTTTCTACATCAAGCTTGCAAGTACATGTACATTAAAAATCAGAGCCTAAAAATCTCAACAACAAAAATAAGTCAGAGAGAATTTTTTCCCCATAATATATTACAATTTCCATCTAATCGTTCCATAGAATTCTATTTATAATGTATTCTTTCGGTGATATAGTACATGTATACTTGATTAAAATTACATTTTACAAATGATTTATTACATTAATATTTTGCCTCTCACCTTGCATGACCTACATTAAATTTAGACATGATGAATTTGTAGATATGATCATCTGCATCAATCCCAAGTATTAACTGGAATGAGATAAAATAAAAATAATGCTCATTGCAATGAATAATAAATATATATCAGGTACTTCAAAAATTCACAAGTTCACAAACTGCATGTAAACTTATGCTATTTATACATGGTGTACCTTGAATAAATTCTGTAATATTATCATGGAGACCAGAACTGTTATAGAATAACCAAACACTTTAATGATTCGACTAGGAACACTGCACGGCTTCATCTCATCTCCCTGAAGATACAAGAAAAATTCCACAGAATGAGTCAGAGTGTAAATACAGTATTCAAAACATGCAAGAGTCCTTAGAATTACTGGATATTTAGTGCATTTCAGTTACCAAAAAATTGGCTTTCCTTTGTTCATTTACCTTGAGTTGAATAAGAAGAAGGGCAGAGGGAATAAAACTCATGACTAAAGACCCTAGGATCATTTTGTTGAAGAACTGCAGGAAGCACGTGAGTAGTAAAGAGGAACCCTGGGCAATAAACAGCATCTGAGTCTGAAATATACAAGGTCACAGTCCTATATTTCTCTTATTAGTCATCTACAGAATTAGCTCTGCTGAAAATCTGACATATTTTACAGATGTTTCAAAAATAAATTTTCAAGATATGACCATCTTAACCCCTCCCCCCAACCCTGGTATCTAAGGACCATAATTTTTGTAGATACTATATTAGCTGCTCGTCCATCAGTTTACATAAGAAATATCTATGATTATATAAAGGCCAATTGTCTCAATATATGTTGTATTTGCAATATATGACACATTAAAGCTCTTGTTGGGGCCTAGCTAACTCTGAATTTCACAATTTTAATAAAGATCAGCTGTGCATTTTAATCCTTAATGCAGATCGTTTGTCACTAGGTTTCCATGATCATTCAGATAATGAACAGTTTCAGAAACATAACAAAGTCTACCATAAATCACATTTAAATAACCTTTCTGGAAGGCACCATGTCTAGGACCCAGGTTCCAAATAAAGCGAAGGCCTGGAGTAGCAGAACAAACTGGTTAAACTGCCAGCAGAGGGAGAAACACAGCGTGGAGAGAAAGATAATCACCACAGACAGCTTCTGGAAGTAAATTACAGGTAATATTGAGAACATTACAAATCTATTTATAAACACAATTTTTATGACCCTTTTATTGAGGAATTGAGGGTACATTGTATATAGCTTTGGTCCTATCCATCTGACTCTCTTTTTGTCCACTAAAAATTTAGCCTTGCTCATTAATTTTGATTAATTGGAGCTATGGCTTTCATACTTCATATACACAAGTGCACTCCCTGTAAGAAGACCTTCTTTGGGTATATGTACTAAAAAAATTTGACCTCTTGACCTTGGAATTTGACCCACCTTTACAAAAAAATATCCAAACTTTAACCTTAATTGGCAATAACTTTTTAACTGCTGGTGCTTAAAATTGCATACTTCACAAGTAAATTCATTGTGAAAAGACCTTCCCATGAGTATAACTATTAATTTTTGACTTTGACCTTAAAGTTTGATCAACCATTTAAACTTTAACTTTTGCTGTAACTGAGGTAAGGCTTTAAAATATTCCACAGGTGCATTTCTTATGAAAAGGCCTTCCCTTAGGTACCCTTAAATTTGACCCTTTGACCTTGGAGTTTAACCTACTTTTTAAAAAAAATTAACCTAATATAGCTATTACTTTTAAATGGTTAGTACTTGGGCTTTTTCGCAAAACAACATTTTTTAATCTTTACAATGACTTCGGAGTTTGACTTGCATTTGAGAAACTTTATCCTTTATCATAAGCTGCCTAACAGGGGCATCCGTGTTTCACAAACACATACATTTTTTTTTTAAGAACTCTCTCAGTTTTTTCTTACCTCTTTCTTTGGAGAACAGTTATGTCTGAAGTAGTATGTTGTGGCTGCTATCTGTACCCAGATAAAGGGGAGAGAAAAACTCTCTCTGAGGGGAATTATATACTCCACCCTAGTTGTGTCTACTCTGCAACAGAGAAAATATTCATAGAATCATGAGGTTAATTATCTGCTCTTGACTAAGCATACAGCGATACATGTAACTGAAATAACTAAGACATGTTGCCCACTTTAATCTCTTTTACAGAACCTCAGCTTTAAAAAAAATACCTACATGTAATTGGTACACAATTTCTACAATTATTTTAAACCTTGAAGAAGAGTATAAGCTTATCAAATGAGTCAATATTTCTGATGTATACTTTTTTTTTTTCAAACAAGGATGTCGTAAACAGCTACAAATAGGCAAATTAGAAAGCCAAGAAGCCAGCTAAAGTTTGATAGCTGATGAGTCACGGCATTCTCTCAAGACGTTAGTTGTAGGAGAAACTAAGTCTGCAGGCACAATCTGCCATTCTCAAAACCAATTCAAACATATCTTATGCCACTGAAAAAACTACTTTTACAACAAAAATACAAAATACAGTAAAACTCATTTCGTACAAAAACGGATATTGCGAATTCACGGATATAGTGAAGTTATTTTGGTTCCCCAGTTGCATAAATTTCACAAATTCCTTATACGGATATAACAAATTACGGATATTACAGCAAAGTAATTTCATAGTTCCCAGTGACTTCATTAAATGTATAACCAAGTTTTACTGTACAGTTTAATTGCATTTAGTTATCTCCAAATATAAAATTCATCAATTTTAATCAGGAAGACAGGCTCTGTTTTCAGCTACATGTAACATGCACAGCAAATAAAGAGCTGCATTTTTACATAATTAATTTTAATAAAAGCATCCTAACAATTCCGAGGAGATCAATAGACTTTAATCTGAAATTAGACCTACAGGGCTTGTTAGTTTCTTGAACAATCAGGAAGAACAGAGAGCAGTTTTATGCAGTCTGCTTTAATTTTTACAGCACATCAAAATCAGCACAAATGACAATAATAAAGTATTGCAGCAATCAATACCTCCCCGGGGACCTGCTTCTGTGCAATGATGCACACTCAGAGTAGTAAAAAGATTATGTCAACAGAGATATGGAGATTACAACTCCTAGTGACTCATGTTTAGTTTTTTTTAATGGCTTTCAGAATTTTGAACATTATTTGTCATTTTTTGTTAAATCTTATGCATGCAATGGTAACTTATTTCCCTTGAACATGTCCAATGACATGCATTTATACTCCAGAGGATATAAAACAG
>NW_026940186.1:0-67500 GCF_032062105.1 Saccostrea cuccullata
CAGAAGTTAAAATTAGAAATAATTATTACCTATCCCTTTCTTCGCTTTAACAGGAATGACACTGTGTCTCAGCGTCTCTTAATTTTATATTATAGGGAGAGTCTATTATAAAGGGGTGTCGGGTTATTCCATTATGAATCTGATTAGGGTCATCGAAACGTTTGAAATAATAGATCAAAAACATTACAATTATTACATGCAGTGATTTTATTATTAGTGTATATATATTTTTTTAAACAAATAATTATTAAACGCCGGGAGCAAGCCCCTGTGAAACATCTTATATCATCCGAAAATCAATTTGTTCTTAAAATTATCTTTATCCATGAACACAAAATATATACAGTGGACTCTCGATCTCTCGAAGTTCAGGGAACCCAAGAAAAGTTTGAGAGATCGAGGGGTTTAAGAGATAGAAAGTTAATGAAATCCGGAATGTTCAGTTCCGATCGTCGAAGTTCTACTTTTATAGATACCGGAAGTATATGTAAATAAAGTTATTGCACGTTTTTATTCGTATTTTACAAGTAATTTACTTGATATCAACAAACTACATGTATGTTCGTATTGCGAATAAATAAAACGAATTCCTAAAGTTTCAATAATAAACGTGTATGTACACGCAATCAAAACTTCGAGAGATAGAGAGTAAAATTCAATGAAATATGTGTAATGGGACCTAAGTTTTGGTTCAAGAGATAGTAGTTCGAAAGAGCAGGAGTAAAATTGCTTTGTTATATAGAGGGAAAAAACGGGACCGGAGGTTCACTTCGATAACTTTAAATCATATGTTCTCATGAAAAAAGAAATCTCTTGGGGGGGGGGGGGGGCTCCTGATATACATGTTATGTATATATATTATGTTTTCAATGATTGACTTTTACAACTTGAATAATTTGAATTAATTCGTTATTTTTTTTTATAATGCAGCGTTAAGTATCTGTCAAAATCTAGTCGGTCGTCAATCATTGTTATTTCAAAATCGATTTTCAGAAGATCAGCAGCGCTCGCTCCGTGATCGGAAGGTCGTGAGTTCGTATCTCGGCTGCGACTGACCTAGTCGTTAAAATGGGTAGCAACTTTTCCATCGCCATGCACTCGGCACTTTGAAGTGAAAGTTGCGGATCCTTCAAATGAGACCTTAAAAACTGAGGCCCCGTGTCAGCGGCAGGCGTTGGCACGATAAAGATCCCTCACTGCTCAATGGCCCTGAGTGCCGAGTAAAGGTCAAAATTTGAAGCCCTTCACTGGCATATGGTGCCTCTCCATATGAGTGAAAAACTCTCGAGAGGGACGTTAAACAATATACAATCAATCAATCAGAAGATCAGTCGATCAAACTAAACATGACATCCGACCAGATTTATACACATTGAGAAACGGGGTAAGATTAACAGATTAACAATGTACAGTACACCGAATGGTCAGACAATAGACCTTGATTAGGTGTCCCACCGTCCCCTGTTAACTAACAGGAAACTATACATACACAACATACACAGAGAGATTTTGATGATCAATTATTTTTACAAAATTTAAATTTAATGCAAGCATATAGCAAATTAAAAATATTGATTCATCGTAAAATGACAATTATTTTGATACCCATTATGACACAAAAAGCATTAAAACTGAATCTGCTATTCTACAAAAAGTTTTTGTAAACGTAACCTGGTAACTCTTACGCGAGGATTGTCTCTAAATTGTAGACACAAAAACCGTTAATATCCGCAGTATATTTAAAAAAAAGTATAATCTGTTTTTTCGACTTTCTTTTTCGATGATCTATTGTTGTGTTTTATCTATAATTAATTTATTTTCAATCATGATTTAATGCTTACATGTATAAATTTTCGAATAACAGAGCGAAGAACTCAATCACATTACATCAGTCTAAAAGCCGAACTCAATGGTATAGAAATATTACTGCGAAATAAGCCTTTTAAAAATATCCATAAATAAAATTGTTTATATTTTGATTAAAAATCAATTCAAGACTTCGGATACGTTCCTCAAAATAAATACTTTTAGAAGTACAAACAAACCTTGTAAAAATGAAAGTTAAATATTTTCCTTGAAAACAAAGAGCGGTGATAGCCTAATGGATAAGGTCATGGGTTTGCGCGCCGCCTGTGGCGATTTTTTTTTTAATTTTGAATTTCGTTCCTTTTCATTATTTTTACCAAATCAAGATATGTTCGAACTCTACATATATAATATTGATAACAAATCACTATAAAGATAATTTTTCACCCATATAAACAGTATTATCGACTGCGTAATGGTGGCTTAATGGTAGCTTAATGGAGTTAGGGCATTAATCACCTGTACGTCCCCCTTAATGGTAGCTTAATGGTGGTCTAAAAGCTACCATTAAGGACCTGAAGGTCACCATTAAGCTACCATTAAGTTACATTTTAGCACCCATTAAGGAATTTGAAATGACTTAATGGAAATGGTGGTGTAAATGTTACTAAAAGGTGCTTAATGGTGACTTAAAGACACTGAGACTTTAAACCATCATTAAGGACCTATAAACCACCATTTAACCGGACTTAAAGGGTGTGTTTCATCTTGTGATTTCAGATTATTCTTGCAATATTATCTTACTCCAAAAAGAATTCAAACATTAGATATAATATTATACATCAGTATAATAAAACGCATCCACTCCTTGTGAGTGGGAGAGCTCTTTTATCAAACCCTTGACAGGGACTATTCCCCTCGGGCAAGCCCTCGGTGAATAGTTCCCTGTCGCGGGTTTGACAAAAGAGCTTTCCCACTCATAACCAGTGGATAAGTGTATACTAATCTTTTCATGTGCAGAATTACAAATCAGACATTAAAAGGTAAAATTGTTTTTCTAATCATCTAAAGTAGATGTGTATCATTTATACATTCAGTAATCGTCAGATAAAATGAGAAACGAAAAAAATCTCTCACAATATACTGTTATTACCCATGCTATCTAATGTATCAGGTACAATTTATTAAGTTACATAAAAGCAAACAAGTATTTAATCATAATATGTCATGATATATACAATGAAACAAATAAGAGTTCCTTTCATTCAATAAAAAAGGAAACATAGAAACACTCTTTATCAGGACACAGCAGTTTAGATTTAAATTTGATCAAACTTTGGCACAATAGAAAATCATAAACAACTGTTCCTCTAGATAAACATATAAAATTTGTACACTAAAATTAACATCTCAGAAAGTGTTATCCCATTCATTTATAGTGCTTTTTATAACAGTCCTTAAGATCATAAATTGAGAAAATACTTATTAGTCAAATATTTTACTTTGGAATGTTATGAATATCCCTTCGTTGAATTTGCAAGTATGTGTTATATACAAATTTTACAGGCATGTAGAAAATTCTGCTTCATTATTTTTTTTTTCAATATGTAAATTGATTTAAATTTTCGGATAGAATCTGTTCTTAGTTTGTGATTTTGGAGCCAGGTATGCATTGTTGACTTCTTTCACTGTTCACGTCTATATGCTGTACTTTTACTGATCTAATCTAGACTTTCCCCATTTCCATATTCCGTCTGTTATTCCCCATTCCTCCTCGTCCATTCTCTATTCCATTGTTTTTTCCTCCTATGTAATACGGTCCAGGATTTTTCACCGGCCCTCTTTCCTTTTTATTCTAAAATTTTAATATATAGAGGATATCTATATTGTTTGATTTGATATTGGCTTTATCCAACGAGTTGAAATGGTTTATAATCATATTTCAACATTTCAACGATATCGGAAAGTTGTTAGGAATATGGGGATCGTAAAAATCAACTCTTTTTACGATGGCAGTACAAAACGTGTTAGGCAAGACTAGGGGTCTAGTTGTCTGGATTCATTGCTGATCCATGGTAAGTTACACCTACATTACAAGGTAGGCATACGTAGTATAATATAAAAAAGCATTGTTGAAGATGTCAAAGGAGTCTTATGATAACAACTTAACTGGTAGGCTTTACTTTCTCCGAAAACGATTTAAGGGGTGGGGGGTGGAGGTAACATCTGTCTTCAAGTAGCCAATACAGGTTCCTTGATAAAATAAGACACTTCTTTGACATATACAAGTCTTTTTCTTGCTTTTAACGATATTATTGCCCTATATCATTCATTATATAAGGGCAACAATTTTCTCAAATAAAAGTTTCATAAAATTAAATCTTGAAGCGAGGGATCGTGTCAAAACCGGAAGTGCTATTGATAAAGCATCTACCCGTTGACAAAGCACAAATTTATCCAATAGCCTGTATCCCCAACACGTATGAGATAAATCACTTTTTTTTAAATATTTCTTTAAAAGAATACATTTTCCTAAATAAATTGTTGCATTTTGATTTTCACTGTCATAAACTTTTCAAAGCTGGCGGTAATAAATTTGATGTAAATGTTTTATCAAATATGTTTGGAAAGCATTTTTTTCACCTATGAAGTTTTTTTACATAACATCTGATTTTTCTTCTATATGAGTTTTTTTTTTAAACTTTCTTGTTAATGTGATCACTAATGTTTATTTACAAACCTTTTTTCTAAATTTCTTCAGTTTTGGGTCTTCACTTGGTGTGTTTACAGAGCATACTTTGATGAAGATACCCATTACAATCACAACCCCGACCACAATTAGCATCACACCCCACCAATGTTCCTGTAAAAATAAACAGAATCACGAACCCGACCACGATTAGCATCACAACCCACAAGTTCTCCTGTAAAAAAAATAACAGAATCACGAGCCCGACTACAGTTATTTTTACAACCAACCAGTGTTTCTGTAAAATTAAACAGAATCACGAACCCGACTACAATTAACATTACACCCCACCAGTTTTCCTGAAAAAAAAAACAGGATCACGATCCCGACTATTTAGCATAACACTCATCCAGTGTTCCTGTTAAAATAAACAAAATCACGAACCCGACTACAATTAACATCACACCCCACCAGTTTTCCTGTAAAAAATATACAGAATCCGTGTCCCAACCACAATTAAATGTAGCATCAAATCCCTACAATGTTCCTGTAAAAATCAACAGAATCACAAAACCGACCACAATTAGCATCACCTCACCAACGTTCGAATAAAAATAAACGGAATCACGACCCCGACCACAATGAGCGAAATAATAATCATATCACTGATTTTACAAACAATCAATAGAATTGAAGCTTAATTACATACAATGATCCAGTTTTTGATTGTGGTGAGAGTTTCTTCTCCAAAGATCAAATTTTTCAGTCGTTCTAGAGGTCCCTCGTTGTCCACACCTCTACATCTATGGAAAACGTCACAATAGCCTTCATAATTGTTACAGGGTGTGCCTAAAATGTACAAGTAACATCACAATAACCTTGATAGTTGTTACTGGGTGTACCTAAAATATACAAATTATGTCTCAATAGCCTTGATAGTTGTTACAGGGTGTGTCTAAAATGTACAAATAACGTCACAATTTCCTTGATAGTTGTTACAGGGTGTGCCTAAATTTCAAAAATTAAGTCACAGTAGCCTTGATAGTTTTTACAGGGTGTGCCTAAATTTTAAAAATTAAGTCACAGTAGCCTTGATATTCGTGTGTGCTTAAAATGTACAAGTTACATCACAATAGCCTTGATAGTTGTAACAGGGTGTGCCTAAAATGTACAAATTACGTCACAATAGCCTTGATAGTTGTTACAGGGTGTGCCTTTAAATTATACAAATTACGTCACAATAGCCGTGAATATTGATATTTTTTCTTTCAGTATTAATGATTAGGTCAAGATAATAGCGACAATTTCACATTAAATTGAGTATTTTTTTAATTATTAAACCAGTGAATCTAGTCCATTAGATAAATTCCGGTGCGCCATGTTTTACGAGAGACTTTCTCCTATCATTCGACAGTTATCAAGTATTTTACATTTACAAGACTTTATACGTTTATAGAAAATTGATAAAATAAATGAATTCAAGTTGTTATATAAACTTCATAATGTCGTTAATTTGATTTTTGTTGCTTGTTAAATTTTTCATAATGTCAAAATAAAACTTCTAATACAGTGTACCAAGAATGATAACTCGGACCTTCGTTTACAAAACGGAGAAATTGTATTTGCTGATAAGATCATGGTATCGACCATAAATCTTAGGAAATGATGGCTTTTAAACGAGACTGCTAATATTTTTTCGGCAATTTGATTGTCAATAATTTACCTGACAAACTCCGTATGCAGGTGATGAAGTCATATACCTTTGGTAAGGAATGTTGACGATAGAAATAATAACGTTATCAAGTTTATCATAAAGCTTGGTTGTAAGATTACCATTTACGTCCTTTTCAAGTAAAATATCCAAACATGAATCAGATGTCTCCGACTCTGTGGAATCTCTTATCTCAAGCTCACCAAGATATATCGTATCGACATATAAGAAATGAATATTGGGTACTGTACGTTATCTCATAATATTACATGTAATTACTTAAAAGGTGAACGTTGGTGATATAATTCTTAAGGTCATCACAGTTATCAGGACGTTTAGCTGGTAGACTGACATCATGCAGCTAGGTTAAGGCCACCCATAGGAAACATGCCTTAAAACATTTTAATATCGTTGAACTTTTGAGATTTTCGAGGGGTTGTGTCTGTGATTGTAGTACGTTTTTAAACAATAAAATGCTTTCTTTGTTTGTTATTACTGGAATGAACGGAAGCAGCTGTTGCAGAAAAAATACATAACCCGTGTAAGCGGGTTATGTAAGTTTTTTCTGCAATAGCTGCGACCGTTCATTCCAATAACAACAAACAAAGAAAGCATTTTATTGTTTATATTTATATCTGTTTAAATAATCAATTAAAGTAGGATTAAAAAAATTAATTATTATATTAATGATGCGAACGTCTTTATACGTTTCATTGATGGAACAGCCACGATGAAGAAATCTGTACAGGCGAAATGCCTGCTGTAGTTTATACAGTGATGAACGCAATGGGGTTTCTTAAGAAATAAAGGAGAAAATATTCAGTGGATGTAAATATATGTATAAAAAGTGCATGACTGCGGCTTTATAAGGGACCTATTAGTTACCAATTTAACAAGACTGTGGAAATATTGAGTATTGTTTCAAAAATATGACAACTTTAGTCAGATCACTCTTATTCAGTTTTAATTTTCATAATTATAAGTAGATACAATGGCTTGATCTGCATCTCAAGTACAGAAAGCTGCATGTCAAAGTAGTATTTGACGTCATTTCTGTCAGAACAGCGAGATCAAATTGGTTTTGATTTTACATTCAAACAGTTTTATAACAAGATAAGTTACACATTAATTTATGTTTACAATGATTATTAGAAATCAAACTATGTAAAAGTGTATTAAAAAGAGAAAATTATAATTTATTCGCCGAAACTCATTACAGTTTCACCGTGACGTTATAATCGAATCTGAAAGCTCTGCATATAGACTGATAAAACTTTGGGAGTCCTTAACCTAGCTGCACAGTGTCTTTCTTTTGTAAAATGTGTAAAAATTAGGCTATTGTTTCAGTTTATAATTATGCTTTATACCTGAGGCAACTGAAATGTGTGAAGTATCTCCACGCAAATTCTTCACTTTTGTAACTAGGTCACTGAATGCCTTTGGAATTCCGTCATCTTCCGAAACATAACACGTCTCGTTGGCATCTTTTGGAGAAATGGAAGGATTATACTTTTTAACACAAAAACTTAGATAAATGGTTGCTTTTTATTGTAAATATTTATTGGTATAGATAAGTAAATGAATTTGAGACTTTAATAATCATTCAGAATTTTTTCCCAATAAACCTGGGGAATAATGTATTTATATCGACACAAAAGATCTGTAAACAAGCATTGGTATTATTTTTAATATTTTAAAGACTCATTTTATATAATGTAGAAAATCAAACCTTGTTTACAAGCCAAGTAACACAGTCTTTCTTTATCAACCACAGAGAGGGAACCAGACTTGCTGATGTAGCATTCGTCCCACTGACCACGTGATGACGTATTGTTATAACCTATTCTTTTACAGAGGGATCCTTCGCAGACCTACAAACAGAACTAGTACTCCTGTAAATAACAGTCAGTCCCTTCACAATAAAGGGGAGGAGAGAGTAATGGCTAAATTTTGCAAAAAAAACATCTTCAATTAAAAAACTATTTTTGTGAAAAAACACTCTTTCATTACAATTCGATCCACTACACCTTGGAGATTTTTGCATCAACATATCTACATACCATATTATTAGAATGAATTATGTACATCATCTGTATTTATCTAAGTATAAGAACAATAAATGCAGAGAACGATTTGTTAAAGAAATGTACATTCAATCTTACCCCGTTTATGCAGACTTGAGTATAGTCGTTACAGTAGGTCATGTCCGGTTTATTTTCAGAAACTGGACACTCTGCGCTAGTTCCGGTATACAGGTTAAGAAGTAATGTTTTTTATTTTGTTCAATTTGCTACTAACATTCCTACTTACAGGTAAATATATCAAGCTCAAAAGTCCATTCTAACGACAAAAATCAGGAACCGAGCAGACATAGACCTCTAAAAAATCAAAGATTGGATCAGGTGGCATAGAGGACTGCCATTCTTTAAACAATTGTATGAATAAGAACAAGATCATACTATAAGATTTACTCCTTTAAACCACAAGAAACGAAATCTTTGCTCTCGATTTGTATTGATTAAACATACTTTTTAGCTTCATTTTCTCTATATCTAATGGATATGAACAATTTTCATTACCCGATTTACTATTAAATTGCATTGACATCAATTTTGTTGGCTACGTTCCATGATGTATATAAAACAATTTCAAATTTTGATGAATTTGATTCTAAATAATTATATAGAAGTGCCCAAAAAATGACTGTATTCTTGCTTTTTAGAAGTTTTGAATATATATCAACTTAAATTGTAACTAGGAATCATTGTTGGCAAAAGGATATTTGCATGTTTCATTTAGACTACAGTCGGTGGAGGCTCGGCAGATATAGGAATTGTTTGATTTAAAATTACAATCTTCAGTACAGCAAGGTCCTTCTGTCGGGCTGCAAAGAAATTCAAGAATCTTTACTGTGTGATAAATATGAACAATATGAAGAAATAAAATTCGTTGGCTACATATGAGCAGAATTCTTGTGCATTCTTCATCGATGAGTTAATATTCTCTGGGAATTAATATTGTAGCGCATCAAAGTCATATTCTTTTCTAGATATAAGTGATATACATATTAAATTGCTTCCCAAACAGAACATGTCAACTTTGATACAAAGCTAGAAATTGGCCCCCACAAACTTTAATGATACCAAAGTATTTAAGAATGACTGCTTTTCAAAACGAAATGTAGTTTCAACCATTGTATGTTATAATAGGTTTTTATAGTTACATTGTACAGACATCTAGAAAGAATATTACTACTTTAAGGTATGAACATTAAAAAAAAAACAGGTGATATTTTCCTAATCCATTTCAATTTTTTATCCAACAAATTCTGTTTTCTAATGTGTTAGATATGATTTTAATTACATACAGATTAATACATGACAAAATCTGTATCACACCCCCTATCTTACATGGTGACGTCGTTAAATGATAACGTCAGCTAGGCCAAGCTTAAAAAATTCTTTGTTTGCAGTTGCAGACCTATAATTTTTAGTCTTGGTAGGTAGGTAGGCAATTTTTTTTTTTGAAAAAAAAAAATCGTTTCCAGATTTTTGTTAGATAACATAAAACAGAGTTTTTCATAGGCCTATTATACATGAATAAACTGCACTCTTGGAATAATTTAATGATTGATGAAGACAAAAATTGAAAATGAAACAGTTTTAATATCCTGAAAAATTGGAGAAAAAAATATTACAAAATGGCTAAAAAAAGATTGGGTCGGGTGCATTCTCAGTGGGTCGGTCGGCAACTGCAAACAAACAATATTTTATTTTAGGCCCTGTTAAGCTCCTTGTGTGTTCAAATGAAAATAACACATTGAATATGATAGTGAAAAGATTCGAGGTACTCCGTATGGAAGTACAGGGATGTTCCCGAAATGTTAAATAAAGGGTGCTGATACAGGGTGTGTAATACAGGGGGGCGTGTCAGTGTTCATATCGGATGTACAAACGCCTTTGTATTATATAACAAATATTTCATAAAATTAAAAACTAGAAATATGTCCATATGACATGAATGCCCCGCCGAGGCTATATTAGTAAAGCAACATGAAAATTTGTATGTGTGTAAATATTGATCACGATATCTTGAATGGTGATGCAGATGAATTGCTTGTTTGAAAAATATAGGTCAGATCCAGCATCCGAAGCAAGTCTGGTAGTGTCCATCCCTAGATGCATCGTCCATGCAAATTTGGTTCAGGTAAAGCTTGTAGTTACTTAGGATTCAAAATATAGGTCAGATCCTGCATCCAAAGCGAGTCTGGTAGTGTCCATCCCTAGATGCATCCTCCATGCAAGTTTGGTTCAGGTTGGGCTTATAGTTACTTAGGAATGGACCTGCTCCAAAAACTTTAACCTGGTCACTCATCTGTAAAATGTAGGTTATATCCAGCATCCGAATCAAGTACGGTAATGTTCATCCTGAGATGCATCATCCGTGCAAGTTTGTATCAACATGTAAAGTTTGATAACACCATCTTGAATGGTATGTTTTAAACTGAGCTAAACACCCATTTAAGAAAAGTGAGGTCAAGGTCAAAGGAAAGGTCAAGGTCAAAAGATGTTGATACAGTTGCATAGCTCTCATCAATATCTATCAGCATATGAAGTTTGATGAAATTATCTTCGATAGTTTCTTTGAATAGCTTTTAACAGAACTCAATGCAAAGAGATGGAGAGACGGAAGGACAGAGGGACGGAAGACGGACATGACAAACACTATATGCCCCGGTCATATTCATCGCGGGGCATAAAAACTAATAATTAAATCCTCACCTGCATTTATATGACGGATCTCTGTATGTACACATCAGTTTGTCGTTGGGGTCACTACTCCGAGGGTGGCAGCACCTGTCTGTACACTCATCCTTATATCCGCAATCACACTGCTCCCCCGACTCTACTATACCATTACCGCAGAATGCCGCGCCCGATGCTTAAAAGAAATTTACTCATATGATTTTTTTTTTATTTTATACGGCAAACTAATGTTAGATCCCATCAAATGTTCATTAATATATGTTCCTTAATTTTCTCAAATTCCTAACTTAGATATTTTTGAAATCTAAAAAAAATCTTAAAAAGAGTAAGCCTATGAGAACGATTAATAAATGATCCTATTGTGTTGAGAAATAGTATTTCTTACTGCTTATCATGACTTCATTTACCAATTATACTTTTCTTTTAAGTTGGATTATGTTACTTTCTCCTATGATGTTTACAGCTACTATAAGATGAGACTTTTCTCCTTTGATATGTACAGTAACTATATAATGTGCTACTAACATTTAAAGCAGTTAGACTTCCCGTTTCTCTCGTTGACTACCGCGTCTAAGACTAACGTGATATTTCCCTTACTGCACTTAGAGAAATGATCGTTGTTAGGGCGGTTACCCTTGGTCGCGCTTGGATACATGATAAAATTGCCCTGATCCCCTCCCGGGGCGCAAATTTCTCCATTATCATGCTGAAAAGAAATAACAAAAGTTAACTTTTCTCTAACTTAAGTATTAAAAAAAAGGTAACATAAGAATTTATCATTTTAAAGATAGCGCGAAAAACATCTTTCATGCTGTACAAATGTTAATCAATTTGACAAAGTAAAGGATTGATTGAATGAATAATGAATAAAGACCCTAACTTAAATGTATTGATTTAAAGAGGTACTGCATGATTGTCTTCGTACCGAAAATTCATGTTTCAAAGCCTTTTATGTCGTACATAATTACACATGTATTCAACTGTGTGTTAAAGAACGTCTTCTTTGGTTAAGAATATGTAAGCGAAATAATATACCGGAGAGCCAAAGTCGTGTCCCACGTCTTGAGCGAACTTGAGGTGTGAGACCCGCGGCGGAACACGGCGGTTGTTATTATAAATCATACTTACCGGAGAGCCAAAGTAATGTCCTGTTTTATGAGCAAACTTTAGGTGTGAGTCCCGCGGTGAAACACGGCGGACATAAACATAATACCATACTTACCAGGGAGCCAAAGTTATATCCCGCTTCGTGAGCGAACTTTAGGTGTGAAACCCGCGGTGGACGGTTATCAAAAAACCCGCGGTGGAACACGGCGGGCGTAATTATAAATCATACTTACCGGAGAGGCAAGGTAATGTCCTGTTTCATGAGCAAACTTTAGGTGTGAGACCCACGATGGAACACGGCGGGTGTAATTATGTCATACTTACCGGAGATCCAAAGTTGTGTCCTACTTCGTGAGCGAATGTTAAGTGTGATACTCTCGGTGGAACACGGCGTGCGTAGTTGATGAGTGTAACTATTCCGGTGTTCAGACTCTTCTGTACAGCTCTACCCTGCTCCCTAACTGTTTTATAACGCTCACATACGCCCCCCGCTGCAGCTACATGAAATATATAATGTAACTGTAGATCAAATTTGAAGATTACAAAAAAGATACTATACTCACAACTCCAGTTAATTAAAATAATGCAGACATCGACCTGGAAACATTACGATAGTGCACTGAAAGACAAACCTAATGATTTTAACTAGTGTGCTTCTTACAGCAGTTGTCTAGATTAGTAAATTTTCAGGTTACTGTTGATCGGATCGGATAGATACTTAGATGTCTTAGATATGCAGTTAAAGTTACATATAAATTCCAGAATTACTAACCATGTCTAGAAATATGCCCAATACCTAGTGAAACTATTGTACGGACTGCAAATTTCAAAGTTTTTTATGACTTAATCTAATGTTTTTTACAGTTTTGCCATGGAGGAGTAAGCATCAGTGTCTCACTTGTAGACAGGTACAATAAGCATTACTTTTAATGGATCCCTATATACGATAGGCACCTGAAATATTGGTGTCTTTACATGTGCAAAGAAGAATAAAAGTATCATCAAGTGAAAGAAAACAAAAGTTGATCCCAACGATATTCTGTTGGGATATTTTTATCTCCAATACAGGTTTTTAAAAAATTACATTAAGTAAAAAATACATATCGTTGGGAATCCCATCCAGGTCAGACCTAGGGTCCCTCCAAAGTAGCTGCAATAATGTAGCCCTCTGCGATTTTTTTTGGGGGGGAGGGCTACTTAGGATCTCCCTAATGGTGCAATCGCGGGAGTGATCCTCTCCCGCACGGATTTCGGCTCAAATTGTCGGTAAACGGTTATTTTATTTATATGCCTTACCTGAACTTCCAAAATGTAGTTATCAAAGACATAAATCGATCATAAAATATACAGAACAATACATATATCGGTATTTTTCGTGTATGTCAACATCACAACTTAAATTTATCCGCCATGTTTACTGACCTTTACTGATTTTATTTTGAGACAGCCAATGAGATTAAGGATCTATAGGGAGCGGATTTCTTTGGAATTGCCTTATTTTAAGCCTAAATATCGCTGTTTACGAAAGAATGACACATGGATTGATTTTATTCATCGATGTTTAGTGTTACTATTCATCACAATTATTTATTAACATCGACATTTGCTTTATTGAGTTATTTAAAATTTCAAGCGCAAATCTCACTACGTCACGCTTGAACTGTCATGGCTGCGGAATAAGCGAGAAGAATCACACAGATTTATTTTACATAGTTTTCGCGTTTAACGAGCTATGATGTCGACAGTGAATAAAAATCTTATTAGAAGTAAGTTGAATGTTAATACAATTTATTCGGCCTGCAGTCGCTCGTATTTAAAAAAAAAAATACCGGTATGCAACATAATGGAGATGCTATGGAATTGTAGCGATCTCCAGAAAATATCAGATAAAAAAATCGGAGAGGGCTACATTATTGCAGCTACTCCAGAGAAGTCCCGATAAGAAAAATTATAAATAAGTGGAACAATATAAACATACCTGAGGGAGACCCCACCCATGCCAGTCCTAGGGTCCCTCCAGAGAAGTCCCGATAGGTAAAGGCGAAGGCCAGACAGAATGGATCGTGATCGTCCAGAGAGTTCAGGTTCAGAAAGTTGCTGACGTCAATGTTTGGGTTACAGAAGCTGAGAGCGTTCGTCCGTAGATAGGTCGTGCACTTTAGAGATTCGTCCGTCATTATCTTGTGTTAAATACAGTAAAAATCGGTTATAATAAAATCCCTGAGACTTTGGAAATTACTTCGCTTTATCCGACATTCCTTACACACTGTATCCGTATTTGTTTGTTAACTTTATATAGCTGGGGACCCAAGATAATTGCGTATATCCATGAATTTGCAATATCCGTGTCCGTACTAAACGAGTTTTACTGTACCTTACTTTTGCTTTTATGAAGAGACGGAAATATATGTATACATGTATATCGAGCAGTGTGTATAAACAGTAAAAACAAAATTAAGATTTTTTTATAAGTGCATATCAACTGTAACATATTCAAAGTTCTGTTACATGTAAGTTGCAGCTTTTTAACATATTTAGTGCTGGGTCTGTATATGTGGAATTCTCGTATATTTCAGGTGAATTTAAAATGAAAATTGTAATATTTTTGATATTTATCAAATGTATAATCTATAATACTTGTAAAATGTAAAACTTGGATATTTAGTTTATTTGTAAATTATGAACCATAAAGTATCAAAGGTAAATTGTTCTTTCAGATATCCACACAATCTATTTTATCTTTCTGTTCTATGTTAACCATCACAGATTTTACAAAAGTGTATAAATGTTATTCATAACAGATTACAAATGTTCATGCAAAGTCATCAATAACATATCCAAGCTATCTCTACAATAAAACTACAAAAAATTACGTAATGATTATGATACAATAATAAATTATAACAAATGCCTGAAAATAATGCAATAATGAATTTTAATATATTCCTGATATTTGAACTTTGGCATCTAACCAATAACACATTGTAACATATTCCTGATATTTGTACAATGGCGTCTTACCGTTGTTCTCTGAATCCTAAAATTCATTCCTTCAAAACATGGCGTCCCTGGAGTGTTACCCCAAAACGTCTGAAACTTGGTAGAACTGTAGATCTGGTTAATGGCGGACACATGGTTTGAGAACAAAGCCAGGATTTCATCCTTAGCCGCCGCCACATCCTAATTTATAAAGATATAGTATTTATATTGAAAGTAAAACAGTGATTTATAGAGAAAATTCATTGATATTGACTTTAAAGCAATGGTTTATAGAGAAAACCATTTATGTGAAAAATCATTGATATTGACTTTAAAGCAATGGTTTATAGAGAAAACCATTTATATGAAAAATCATTGATATTGACAGTAAAACACTGATTTAGAGAGACAACACTTACATTTACACTAAAACAATGATTTATACATGAAATTCATTCATAATGAGAGTAAACAGTATTTTATAGAGAAAAATCAATTGCTTTAACTGTAAAACAATGACTTATAGAGGAAAATCATTTATATAGATTTATAGAAAAACAACACTTACATTAACATTAAAACAATGATTGATAGAGAAACAAAATTTACATTAACATTGAAACAATAATTTATAGAGAAACAACATTTACATTCGAATAAAAGAATGATATTTATCGGAAAAATAATTTATTAAAATATTGACAGTAAAATAGTGATTTATAGATAAAATTCATTTACATTAACAGTAATTTAAAATGATTTATAGAGAAACAATATTTACATTTAATGTAAAAAAACAATGATTTATATAGAAACATCATTTACATTTACAGATAGACAATGATTTATAAAGAAACAACATGCTCAACGTATGAACAATTTCTAAAGTGAGGTAAATTATTTACAAGTAAGTTGATAAAACATGAATATCAGCAGTCTCGTTTAAAATCATCATTTCGTAAGTTTTATGGTCGATACAATGACCTTGTCAGCAAATACAATGTGTCATTGAGTCAAATGTTGACTGACGCTTTTCATATTAATTGTTAGTCCGTTATTTATTCACTGGATAGACGACAGTTTTTATGTTATTTCCTGATCATGACAAGGAGCACACGGCGGGTGTGACCAGTCAGCAGGGGATACTTACTCTTCCATGGCACCTGATTCCACCTCTGACGTTTCCGAGGTCCGTATTTGCTCTGCTCTTATTTTGTATTGTTTTATGGACTGATCTTGAATTCTCTTTGTTATTTCCATATGTTTCATTGCTAGCACCCAATAGTTTAATTACATATATAAATGTTACAAGTGTCACAATTAGCTACTCACCCCATTTTTTCTTGTGGCGTTAAACAACACAGGATCTGCTCTGAGATACAGATTACACGTCCGCTCAGGTTTGGAATAACAACTGCTCCCTGGGGGAGCTCTCTTTGTACGGTGGGGTTTACTGTTGGAATCCCTACTGTACATGCTACTAGACCTATAGTGACCATGGACATCGCTCTACCGTAAGAAAATTACAGAGACAAGACATAAAAAATTAAAGGTCATGTATAATTAAAAAAAAACATCACAGTTCTTACATAGTGAGTTGGATGTGCACAGTCACTTTACCGACTTTAATTTACTCTCTTGTAATACTTCTATTATAATTAAATTGTCTTACTTTTATATTCCGGAATCAATTATATTTCCGATTGTATAATCATCTGACTTACATACAATTTTTCGTCTGTGTGACTTCTTTCTGACATCCAGTCCTGATATTTGTCCAGTCCACAACTCCCATCAAGTCCGGTGCTGGCACGTTTGTGTCTGAGAATATTAAATAAATGATTTCTTCCATAAATGAAAAATGTTAAGATAATCAACAAAAGTTAATATCAGTATCAGAAATCGCATAGAGGGGAAATACAAAATGCTGAGATAAACCAGATAATTGAAAAATTGTAAGACGACCGGCGTACCATTAGAAAACATAATAAAAACGCAAATTTAATGATTCACTATGAAATTTCGCTAAAGAAAGCTTTGCAATCTCAAAGCGTTAACTCCCTTAAACTCAATGAAAACAAATAAAGATAACGTGGAATTTTATTCTTTTTTTCTATTCAGTAGCAAAAAATGTACATTCTTGAATTGGAAAAAAATATATACGTAAAAAAATTATTCTGAAGCAGGCAGGGGGTGTTCACTCGTTCATTACAACTGATCACATTTCTGATAATTAGGAGGTTTATCAAAAGGACTTTTGAAATTGAATACTGTTTGTTATCTCCATATATTTCTTCCATACAAAAATACTTTGATTCTCTTTAGTAAAAACTTTAAGCTATCGCAAACTCTGGTTATAATAATAGAAATGAAATTGTTTACTAAAGTATCTTATTGTTAGGAATATCGACTTATTTGCCAGTAACCTACTATCATGAATTGAAAAAAAATGAATTATTAAAAACATTCTCTTCTTTTGAGATAATAAAAAAATATATGAGTAATTATGAAAATGCTACATATAAGAGGAGGAGAGTAAAACATATGGGGAAAACAAACAGCATTCAAGATCAAAAGGCCCCGTGGGGATCCGGGTTAGAATAGGTCCTCAGTACCCCCTTGCTTGTTGTAAAAGGCGACTAAATGGGGCTGTTCTTCGGATGAGACCGTATAAACCGAGGCCCCGTGTCACAGCATGTGTGGCACGATAAAGATCCCTCCCTGCTCAATGGCCCTAAGTGCCGAGCATAGGCCTAAATTTGCAGCCCTTCACCAGCAATTGTGACGTCTCCATATCAGTGAAATATTCTGGAGAGGGACGTTAAACAGTAAACAATCAATCCATCAATCAAGATCAAAAGTCCACAAAACAATACAAAATAGGAACAGAGCAAACGCGGACCTCCAAAACATCATAAGTGGGATCATGTGCCATGACGGAGCGAGCATTCCTTGCCGACCGGTCACATCTACCGTGTTCTCCAAGCCAGGAAAATGGGAAAGTCCGTCGTCAGTTCAGTGTATAAACAATGGAGCAACCTCCAGCATGAAAAACGTCAAACAGCACCCAACTCAATTTTACAAACTACACTCGTTGACAAGGCCATTGTATCGACCATAGTATATCATAATATACCGCTTATATATGGCCTCTTTCCTGTGTGTATAAGAACATGAAAAAAACGGCCTAGAGTTTACCTGTAGGGGTCAAGGTTCATATGGTCCTCCCTGTATATAATGGAGTGAAATTCTAAAGGACGGACAGAATTCGGGAAGTACCGGTCCGCCGGCTCGATGAAATAGATTTCCTCTGGTGACAGCGTGATGGTGCCCCGAAATATCCCACGTAATACGGCGCCGTGAACGCTGCTGTGTGGAGCACCTAGAAATAAACATTATACAAATATAGCCCTGAAATAAACATTATATAAATATAGCCCTGAAATAAACATTATATAAATATAGCCCTGAAATAAACATTATATAAATATAGCCCTGAAATAAACATTATATAAATATAGCCCTGAAATAAACATTATATAAATATAACCCTGAAATAAACATTATATAAATATAGCTCTGAGATATATCGCGTAATACAGCGCCGTAAACACTGCTGTCTGAAGCTCCTAGAAATAAAAATATTATAAAGTATCAATGAAATAGTGTGTTACATTATTGATGTATGAGTACACCAATTGACGGTTGACAAATTAAGCGTTATCACTAGTTAGAAAGATAAGCCTAATCAAGAATAAGCACATTAAAGAGGAACTTAGTAAGTTGTAAATAATTTGTTTGCAATCCTTTTGATTGAATCAATAAAATACAGTGAAACCTGTCTAATCCGACATGCACTGGGAGACGAATTTTGTATCGTTATAGACAGGGTGTCGGATAGCACAGTGTTAAAAACAAGGAGAAGTACTAAAATTGGAAAGAATTTAACGTTGGAATTCACAGTGTGTCTGATTATTCAGGTGTTGGATAAGACAGTTTTCACTGTATGTTCAAAACAAGAAAGCACTATATACGCCTGTGCCGCGTATAAATTGAATGATTTATAAAGAATATTCGTGATGTAAGCAATAAACTATAAAGTTTTTTTTTTTGTAAATACACATACAGTATACTTTGGTTTGTTTCATGTAAAAAAAAAACACTTGGAAACCTTACAATAAAGTAACGGTTGATTCAAAACACAAATACACACTAAATAAATACCTCGTACTTGGCCATCATAAATAAAGGAGGTATCAACGAGTTCCTCTGACCCGTCGGGATGAAGAGATTTGTGATCAGCTGTGAAGACACTGTCTGAGGGGTGAAGGTCTAGATGAAATGTCCTAAAATATAAAACAGTCACAAACAGAGTAAAATATAGTAAAACACTGTCTGGTGGTAAAAGGTCCTAAAATATAAAACAGCGTAAAACACTGTCTGGTGGTAAAAGGTCCTAAAATATAAAACGGAGTTAAACATTGTCTGGTGGTAAAAGGTCCTAAAATATAAAACAGAGTAATACACTGTCTGAGGGGTGCAGGTCTAGATGAAAGGTCCTAAAATATAAAACAGAGTAATACACTGTCTGATGGTGAAAGGTCCTAAAATAGAAAACAGAGTAAAACATTGTCTGATGTTGAAAGGTCCTAAAAAAGAAAACAGCGTAAAATACTCTGATGGTAAAAGGTCCTAAAATATAAAACAGAGTAAAACATTGTCTGATGGTGAAAGGTCCTAAAATAGAAAACAGAGTAAAACATTGTCTGATGGTGAAAGGTCCTAAAATAGAAAACAGAGTAAAACATTGTCTGATGGTGAAAGGTCCTAAAATAGAAAACAGAGTAAAACATTGTCTGATGGTGAAAGGTCCTAAAATAGAAAACAGAGTAAAACATTGTCTGATGGTGAAAGGTCCTAAAATAGAAAACAGAGTAAAACATTGTCTGATGGTGAAAGGTCCTAAAATAGAAAACAGAGTAAAACATTGTCTGATGATGAAAGGTCCTAAAATAGAAAACAGAGTAAAACATTGTCTGATGGTGAAAGGTCCTAAAATAGAAAACAGAGTAAAACATTGTCTGATGGTGAAAGGTCCTAAAATAGAAAACAGAGTAAAACATTGTCTGATGGTGAAAGGTCCTAAAATAGAAAACAGATAAACATTGTCTGAGAAAGGTAAAATATAAACAGAGTAAAACATTGTCTGATGGTGAAAGGTCCTAAAATATAAAACAGAGTAAAACATTGTCTGATGGTAAAAGGTCCTAAAATATAAAACAGCGTAAAACATTGTCTGATGTTGAAAGGTCCTAAAATAGAAAACAGCGTAAAATACTCTGATGGTAAAAGGTCCTAAAATATAAAACAGAGTAAAACACTGTCTGGTGGTAAAAGATCCTAAAATATAAAACAGCGTAAAACATTGTCTGGTGGTAAAAGGTCCTAAAACATAAAACAGCGTAAAACATTGTCTGGTGGTAAAAGGCCCTAAAATATAAAACAGCGTAAAACATTGTCTGATGTTGAAAGGTCCTAAAATAGAAAACAGCGTAAAATACTCTGATGGTAAAAGGTCCTAAAATATAAAACAGAGTAAAACACTGTCTGGTGGTAAAAGGTCCTAAAATATAAAACAGCGTAAAACATTGTCTGGTGGTAAAAGGTCCTAAAACATAAAACAGCGTAAAACATTGTCTGGTGGTAAAAGGCCCTAAAATATAAAACAGCGTAAAACACTGTCTGGTGGTAAAAGGTCCTAAAATATAAAACAGCGTAAAATACTCTGATGGTGAAAGGTCCTAAATTATAAAACAGCGTAAAACACTGTCTGATGGTGAAAGGTCAAAATAAATGTTCTAAAGATGAAGAATAAAGATATAAAAATGTAAATAGGTGAAGAGACAAAAGAAAAATATAACAACCTTGATTTGTTTTATGATGGAGTTCTAAATTGTCACAATTTTCTTCAAGATGATCATTACAATACTGTAAACGTATTAATTTGGTATTATTTTTTTACATCATATTCGAACCAAACTTTACTCTGTCCCTTTGAAACTTTTAAATAGTCTTCTTGAAAAGACCAAGGAACATCCAAATTTAGATTCCTCGACACCTGAATATAGGCTCGCTTTTTTGATTATGGATATTGCACATCATAGGCTTTTTAAACCCGCACGTTTCACGGAAGAAAATGCAGCTAAAACAATCCGTCTTTTCCTTAAACTTCAATGTGCCAATAAAGGAATTGACGCGGTTAATATAAGTAATATTCTTAATCACAAAAGGGTCCAGTCTTGTATTCCACCATATTTCAAGTTAAAGACTACGCCTTGTATTTCCTACAAATATACATCGACCATTGCTTCCAAACTTTTCAATTACAAAAACACTTTACATGGCCTGGATATCGACTATCTGAAAAATAATCCCCTTTCGTGTTCATGTTCTTCTTCGCCCTATAACTATAGTCCTGCTGGACACGTTATTACAGGTGACGTAAAAATAGTTCGTAATGAGGACCTTAGATCACTTATTTTAAAAGGTCCTAAATATAGGGAACCCCGATCCTTCAACTGGCGTCGGAATTTCATAAATATTATGGATTCTGTTGAAAATTATGCCAGACGATGGGCTAGATATGAAAAAGAAGACATTGACACCTTGACAGAATGGATTAAATGTATCAGATCCATGTTAAAGTCGCGTATTAAAAGATTGAGGGGCAAAATGAAAACCATCTATCCTTCTGTGTTTAATAAACCAGAAGTGAAAAAAGAATTAGATAGATTACACGATCAGTACGTACTGGTTCCTGCCGACAAAGCAGGTAACAACATTGTCTTCGTTTGTAAGGCTCATTATATAAATTGCATTCTAGAAGAACTTGGATTTAATTCTACAAGTGGTAATCCTACTTATACATATTCTTCTCTTTCTAAGGAAGAAATTCTTCAAAATCACCTGTCAGTTTTGAATACTTTTAATATTCCACAGAGCCAAAATGAACTTGAACTACCTTATATATATTGGATTCCGGAATCCTTACAAACAAAGATACATTGCAAGTAAATGTTCAACCAAGCCTCTTTCGTTACTTCTCACTAAAATATTGACAGTAGTGAAGGAAAAACTTCAAGAGTACTGTACAACTATATATTCAAGAAGTGGTGTAAATCAGATGTGGATACTTAAAAATTCTATAGAACTTTTGGACAATTTGAAATCACAAGACTTTACAAAAATCAACAGCATAAAAACTTACGACTTTTCAACTTTATACACAACAATTCCCCACGACAAATGAAAATCCAGGCTTTTTGATATCATTGACAGCTGCTTCTTCAACAAAAATGGAACTCGTAAGTTTACTTACCTCGTCATTGGTCATTTGAAAAATTATTTTGTAAAAACAGATTCTGATTGCACACATAAGTACTCTGAAGTTGACATCAAGAAGATGCTTGAGTTTCTGATTGACAATATCTATGTGGTTTTTAGGTATTCCAACAATCTATTGGAATTCCCATGGGTACCAATTGCGCTCCGTTATTAGCAGACTTATTTTTATATTCATATGAAGCAGAATTTATGCAAAATCTTTTGCGTGAAAAGAAGAAAACACTTGCTGTGGCCTTCAACTCGACATTTAGATATATCGACGACGTATTGTCAATTAATAATGATAATTTCCATTCCTACGTCGACACGATATATCCTGGTGAGCTTGAGATAAAAGATACCACAGAGTCCGACACTTCTGCTTCATACTTGGATATTTTACTTGAAAAAGACTCTAATGGTAATCTAACAACCAAGCTATATGATAAACGTGATGACTTTAACTTTTCTATCGTCAACTTCCCTTACTTATGCAGCAATATACCTTCATCACCTGCATACGGAGTATTTATATCTTAGTTGATTCGATACGCAAGAGCATGCTCTACGTATGAACAATTTCTAAAACGAGGAAAATTGTTGATAAGGAAGTTGATGAAACAAGAATATCAACAGTCTCGTTTAAAGTCATCATTTCGTAAATTTTTAGGTCGATACAATGACCTTGTCAGCAAGTACAATTTATCATTGAATGAAATGCTGACTGACGTTTTTCATACCAATTGTTAGTCCATTAATTATACACTGAATTGACCACGGATTTTTTCCGTTATTTCCTGATTATGACAACGAGCACACGGCGGGTGTGACCGGTCGGCAGGGGATGCTCACTCCTCCATGGCACCTGATCCCACCTCTGATGTTTCGGTGGTCCGTGTTTGCTCTGCTCTTATTTTGTATATATGTTTAATGGACGTTGAGATTGAATACTGTTCGTTATTTCCATATCCTTCTTTTAGCTTTTTGGCGGAAAGCAGAGTCCGCTTATTTATGTATATCACTAAATGTCTTGTATATTAATTTTATAACTAGCATTTCAGACAGTGCTAAATCAGATCTACGCTAACTTGTTGAAAATTGAATTTCCGCCAAATATCGTACACACAAAATATGATACATTTACTGTATACCATCTTGGAAGTTATAAGGTAATTGTGCCAATAAAGTCATAGCTTATTCTCCACGAAGTAACAAATTTACAACCTACCTTCCATGAGATGAAAACTTAAGTTCCAGATTTTTACTTGTTGATCTTTTTGCCCTTAGATGGTCCTTATGAAATTGTTCTGTATCATATCGTAGTTCCTCGTAATGTCGTATGTAATCATTTAAAATCCGCTGTTCTGTAGCAAAAATTAAAATAGTTAAAAGATTTAATAAAGCAAAATTAATTACCAATTGGATTGATGATATACAGCTCAACAAACTTTTTAAGCTCACATGGATTTTCGCACAAATTAAGGTCACATTGATATGATATGATATTGTGTATCGAGACAACAAAATACATTTTAAAAGTATTTTGTGTACATTATTTGAGTTTTATTTCATTTACTGAAACATAATTCATACAAATCAATTGGTAGAATTTTGATATATTCATAACTGAAAAATAACAACTATTCTCATTTGAATTTTTGTAGTTTCTTGCCAATTGTAACTGTCTTTTTATCCGTTCTTTTGAAAGCAATAGCTCTTGGCAGAAACGTAGACATAGGTACATTACAATTACAGTAACTTGTTTTTTCATTACATTTTGATTCCTGAACTCGATGTGATAATAGTATTTTTCATCTGTGTGACTGCTTTCTATGTTAATAAGGTGGGATTTTTAAGAGTCAACTTCTAAAATCTAGAATCATGAAAGATTCATCCCACTGCAAAATTTTAACGTTTCAAACCGTAAATGCAGAAGAATTTCCGTTTCATAAAAGGAATCTACTATTAAAAAAAAATAAACAATACTTCATTATCCTACCCTTTAGTGTGGTTTCCTGATGCAATATTATCGCTTTTTGGCGCTACATTTCGACGAAACAAAGAGGAGTATGGTAAATGAGCAATGATTTTTTTAAAAATGCTCACCTTTAAAAAGAAAATTTAAAATTTTCAACTACATGGGATCAAGGGAAGCTCATTTTATATAATTTGTAAAAACCTATTGTAGAATCGTATAGTCGAAACATCTTACCATTTATTTATAAATTTTCCTTTAAAACATCTACTTTGGAAACTTAAGATTATGATTTTAAAAGACATTTATGCTTGACATTTTATATGTAATATAACAAAAGGTTATGCCATTGTACTGCAGTTCCAAAATGGTAACTTTTATTACAACAATGTGACCTTAATTTGTGCGAAAAACCATGTGAGCTTTAAAAGTTTGTTGAGCTGTAGGTAAGGATTTACAAGCTATCAAGTTTCTATGACAGGTGCCTGGGGAAGATCTTGAGGATATAATGACCAAAAAGAATCAGCAACAAAAAAATATAAGAAACAAGGAAACATCAGATATTTTTACTTTACTGAGATGGAGTTGAATAGGAAAAGAAATAATGTCAGAAGAAAGGCACTTATATTAGATGGAAAAGATAGATTATAAGAAGTGTGACACTACGATGGACCTGGAGATGGATAGACAAAGAAATGATATCAGAAGTGTGACAAGATGAACCCCAGTAAGAAAAAGAAGGACTGGTCTTCCAAAAAACATCATGGAGGCGAACAGTGGAAAAAGAACTGAGGGACATAAATATTACCTGGGAAGAGGAGGAGAAGATAAATGAGAACTCAAATTAACATACACTTTAAATGAAATATATGAAGATAACGAGCAGTAATCAACATCAAGTGTTCATAAAACAATAAAAATAGGAGCAGAGCAAACACAGACCTTCAAAATATCAGAGGTTGGATCATGATCAGTGGAGGAGTGAGTATCGATATTGCATAAGGTAGTCTACAATTGTATTATATTAGTATTCTACAGCATCTATATGTAAGATTGTGATATCTGATATTACGAATTCTGCCGGAATTACGATCTAAGTTTGCTACTATATTAAAATTTAACTGTTTTAAATATTTTATTCAAATTTCTTATATTTCAAGAACGTAATGAGTGTGGCTTTCAGTCCGATATTTATGTAGAACTCTACGATTGAATTAAGTTTCACTTATATAACGACATGAAATAATTCTAAAATTAATATTTGAAGTAAACGACATCACATTTACTGATAACGTTTATCTTAACTAAGACGTCATTTTAAAATTCAGAATTTAATACTAACTTTAAAACCTTGTTTGAATGATAGCATTTTAGATAATTTAGCTTTTCCTTCGTCAAATTCTCATACTTGCAAAGCAAAACTTCAAAACTTCACTTAAAAATTGTGTTTAAATTTAAACTTTTGATTCTGAAGTTATGGTCTGGGAAGGCTATTTTTTTTAAAATGAGGCAGGGTAGTAACACGTAAGGTGTTATTAGAGGATTTTAGATATAACACCGTTGTGAGATTAAAACTTTACAACTTACAAAATTGTTATGCAAAATAAACTAAAACCCCACGTCATAGAAATATTACGATACCATTTCCCCGCAAGCACTTTCTAGCAGGGTACACGTTTCTCTAAAGTTTAGCGTTAATAATATCATGACGTAATATTTTAATTTGAAAATAATTTTTCTTATTTTATGAGATTAAGCAAGTATGAAATAGTTGGGATTTGTCAATAAATTAAACATTTTATGAACTTTTTAAACTGCGTGAAAATGCGTGATTGCGGGGAAACGGTAATAACGTGATTTTGCTTCAGAAATAGGAAATGGTGTATGCGTTAAAATGCGTGACTGTTGAGAAGGGGGTTAAAGCGCCTGCAATAAAATCGCGAAGTAGGGAATATTCACTCCTCCATTATATCTTTTAATGTTTTAGAGGTCCATGTTTGCTCTGCTTCAGTTTTGTATTGTCTTATGGACTATTGAGGTTAAATACTGTTCGTTATCTGCATTAATATTTTGGATATATAAAATATGAATTGAATTAAGGACAGATGATGCATGGTACAAAATTTGTCAAAAGAATTGAAAATAACAACTTTAATGTTAAAATAGATGAAAACGTTCAACCAAATTGTTTTTAATTTTTCATTCAAAATTTCACAAAAATTGGATCTGAAGTGACAAAAATTTATACAGATTTTGACAGTACCGTTGTCAGAAAGTTTTAAAGTTAAGCACTGAAAATGGCTCGTTGTCATGACAGGTAAGGTTATGATAATATCCGTCCGTTGTCATTAAAAACATACAAAAATTTATACATAATGCCTAAAATATGACGTTTTTGACCAATTTCGAGATTTAATTTAAATTTTGGGGAAGAGATACAACATTCAGTATTCCATACAAAGATTAATCTATTTGATATCTACAAAACATTTTGAGAAGTTTTGGTTGGCAATCACATCCCAGTGTGTGAATTTATGATCGCCAGCTTGAAATGTAGATATTTCTGATGTAAAATTTATTAAAATGGTCCTTTTATTTTGAAATATGAATAAAAACTTATTTTTTTTTACATGTGTTAGACAACTGACAGTCTATTCTCGATATTAGACTTTAAGAAATCGCAATTTATAATCAAAACGTCCGTTGTCAGTACATGTTAAGTTTTTCTAGTCCGGTGTCTTTTTCTTAACATATAAGTTTATTAATAGAACAGTCTGACTAAAGCCAGTCCCTACTATGAAGTGAAATAGTAGTGGCTCGTATTAGTCAGACTGATCAAGTAAATACATATGTATTAAAAATTATCAAATGTTTAAGTACTCTTAAGAAAGAGAAAGTATATTGCAGAAAATTTTGAATCTTTTTTGGGGTCGTCTTAGGAGTAGTGTATATACGCCAACATGCTTCATTTTTAACCAATCCGTGATGTTTTTTAGTCAATTCATTTCCACACTAGAGTGCAAAATTCCTGAAACAAATATCAGTATAACAATATTAAAATGTTGGATACGTATACATGTACTTTAAAATACAGAAGTATTTAATATGTATTAGAGAAATAAAATGAATAAATAATTGACAAACAATTTGCTGAAACAAAAAAGTCTTCTTTTTTTTTTATAAAAGTCATAATTTCAAAAGTTCTATGGTCGAAGCAATTATTTTGTCAGCAAATATAATTTATCATGGAAACAAATGCTAACTGACGTTTTTTATACTAATTATTAGGCCACTTTATACACACTGAATTGTCGACAGATTTTCCCCGGTATATTTCCTGATCAAGACAAGGAGCACACGGAAGACATAGGATGCTCACTCCAATAAAAAAAAATTTGATCAGGCAAAGAAATTCAAAATGAACAGAAATGTGAGCCAATGATTGGGATCTTTTACTTTGAGATTTATTATAGCTCTTGACGTTTGCATATCTTTGAATATTTCCCCATCTTCAAAAACTGCGAATGAAAGCATTGTTCTCCCGCTTACCGCCAAGTCAATTTACAAAAGTTAACATATTCGAAGGATTTTTAATATTTTATATAGATAATACTTTATCACAAATAAGTTTTTAGACAAAAACCACAAAAAAACAATATTATCATTTATGCCGCTATGATAAATCTAGTTTAATTACACTGTCGGATAATTACCATGGTTACGGATTTTCTTTATCCAATAAAAATCTTTCTTTTTGTTGCGCAACTTTTGTTATTTTGTTAGTGCGATGAAAAAAAACTGCCCACCCCTTTTATGGCTTCGTTTATTTTTTGCATGCTAGTTTCCGAAAGTGTAGTTTAAATGAAGTGTATATAAACTGAACATCTTTATAAAGGGAGTTGCAAAATATGTACTGTTTTAAAATTATCTCATCTTTTATATCTACATAATTATATTACGAAAACAAATATCAAACATATACATCTAACAAAAATCTAAATACATTCTACTAGACATAAGGATTTTAAAGACAATCAATACAGGGTTAATAAATGTAACTTTTAAGAAAGCAAATGTTTATACAGGGAAGACATTTCTTTACCTAGCTCACGAAGGGATTGCTGAATGTATTAGTATGAGCAATATTTGATTGGTTCTTGCAAAATTCTATATTTATATAAAAAGGACATTTAAATTCCGTCAATGTACACAAAGTCAGATTCTCAAGTCACGTTAAGTCAAGGATTCTATTAGTACGAATGTTACTACTCAATACATGTATTTTAAGATAAACGTTGTCCTGTTTTCTGTGCTCCAAATTTGACATATACATGTAACAATACGTTTTAATCATAAAATTATCAAACAATCTTGAAGTAAACAGTCAAGTCTCTCTTTTAAATTTTTTTGTCTTTTTTTCTATTTTTGCTTTTCTCTCACTGCTATGATTATAAAATATACCAGACTTGATAAGAGAAATTTAAAGATTATGTAACAGGTAACAGGATATATTAAAATTCCATGTTGCCGGGAAAGACTTTAATCATCCAATAAAAAAAAATAAATTGAGTAGATTAAAAGTACTGCAAAGAGATTATTATTCAATATCATACACATTAAGATAATGTTATCGAAAATATCTTTGACAATTGATCTGTAGTTGAACGTTAATGAATGTAATAATTTGAATATGGAGTCTAATTGAATTTTAATTACTTTATTTTGTCTACTAACCTGCATTTGTAATATTAATCAGAATCACAGAATCTTAATGTAAATTGCAAAGATAATTTTGAAACAGTATCTTTGACAATTGTTTTGAAGATGAACATTGATAAATGTAATAATTTGGAGACTAATTGAATTTTAATTATTGTATTTTATCTACTTACCTGCATTTATAATATGAATTATATAAATTAGAATGACAGTGGACAAAATAAGGAGTCTCATGACCAGGCTAGGACAATAACATCCTGTGTAGTAATGGCGGCCAAGAACTTCCGGGATCTGATAACGGGGAGGGACCAAACAATCGGAGATAACGCAGCAGGTGGGGATAGGTGACATTGATTTATACAGGTGTGATAAGTAAATACAGGTAAAAAAAAACACTGCCTCGCTACCCAGGATTGCAGATTCATATAATAATCAATATATCATCGATAAAACTCAAATAACTTCCTAGTTCTTTTATTTAGAATTTTGAAACAATAGGTGACAGTAAATTATACAGGTGAGATAGGTAAATACAGGTAAAAGAAACACTGTATGGCTACCCAGGATTGTAGATACATATACTAATCAATATATCATCGATAGTATTAATGACTTCCTAGTTCTTTTATTTAGAATATTGAAACAATGAAATATATGGAGATAACAAACAGTATTCGAATTCAAAAGTCCATAAAACAATACAAAATAGGAGCAGAGCAAACACAGACCTCTAAAGTATCAGAGGTGGGATCAGGTATCATGGAGGAGTAAGCATCCCCTGCCGACCGGTCGCAACCGCCAAGACATGTATTTTAATTTATAATAAAAAAAATATCAGAATTTTAATTTATTCGTCTTTATGCTGTTTTACGTCATTCTTCAAAATTTTTCACTCATTTGAAGACGCCATCACTTGCCGGTGGAGTGCAGCAAATTTTAATATCAGATTTATAAATTTTTTTTATGATGTTTATCATAATTTAACAGTGGTTGGACGGTTTCCTTTAGAATCGTGAAATAAGAATCTAATTTATAAGTTGCAGGTTCCTGAATGGTTTAGAAAAAAATCCTTCGTTCAAATAAAACTGTATAAACTGAAGTCTTGTTTCGCAGTAGGCCTATCATGGTCATATCAGAGATCACAGAATTTATAATTACCTAACTTAAAGCAAGGGTGTTGAAATCCCTGTAACATTAACTAATATGACAATAGTCTTCTTCGGTTCATAAATTCCTCTTAAGTGGATTTGAAGAAGATCGTAAATGGGTATAGTGGGATATTAAAACATTTAAAAGGAAATTTAACAATTAAACAATTGGACCGATATGTTTATTTCGTTTAGTACACAATTAAGTTGTTAGTTATTCCCTATAGTCTATAGTATGTGACCCCTAGCACTTCTAAATATTTTTAATTATCCTTCATTCGACTTTGTCGTGCATCCTTAATTTCGTGGAACACATTTGAATTCCCAGTACCAAAGAATACTCCGTGCTGAAGTTTGGTTGAAAATACCCCAAGGGTTCTGGAGAAAATAAATATATGAAAAACAATGACAAAAATGACATTGAAAAATTTATTTAAACCACACCTGGCTCTTTGGCTCAAATAGACTAAACAATCATTCCTCACAATAAATTAAAGTCCAGGCTTTTTGATATCATTGAAAGCTGCTTTTTCAATAAAAATGGAACTCATACTTACCTGGTCATTGGTCATTTGCAAAATTATTTTGTTAAAACACATTCTGACTGGACACAGATGTATTCTGAAGTTGACATCAAAAAGACGCTAGAGATTCTTATTGACAATATCTATGTGGTTTTTGGAGACCAGGTATTCCAACAATCTTTTGGAATTCCCCTAGGTACCAATTGCGCTCCGTTATTATTTTGTATTCATCAAAACAGGATTTATGCAAAATCTAAGTCGTAAAAAGAAGAAAACACTCGCTGTGCCTTCAACTCGACACTTAGATATATTGACGACATATTTTCAATTAACAATGGTAAATTCCATTCCTACGTCGAAAAGATATATTTTTGGTGAGCTTGAGATAAAAGATACCACAGAGTCTGAGACATATGTTTCATACTTGGATAATTTACTTGAAAAAAACGTTAATGGTAATATAACAAACTAACTATATAATAAACGTGATAACTTTTACCTTTCTTTCGTCAATTTCCCTTACTTATGCAGTAATATACCTTCATCACCTGCATACATGCATACGGAGTGTATATATCTCAGTCGATTCGATACGCAAAAGCATGCTCTACGTATGAACAATTTCTAAACAGAGGTAAATTATTGACAAGCAAGTTGAAGAAAGAATAATATCAGCTCTCTCGTTTTGAGTCATCATTTCGTAAGTTCTATGGTCGATGCAATGACCTTGTCAGCAAATAAAATTTATCATTGAGTCAAATGCTGACTGACGTTTTTTTATACTAATTGTTAGTCCATAATTCATACACTGAATTGACGAGAGCTTTTCCGTTATTTCCCGATCATGACAAGGAGCACACGGCGGGTATGACCAGTCTGCAGGGGATGCTCACTCCTACATTGCACCTGATCCCATCTCTGATGTTTCGGAGGTCCTTGTTTGCTCTGCTCCTATTTTGTATTGTGTCATGGACTTTGATATTGAATACTGTTTGTTATTTCCATATCCTTCTTCATTCAAAACTTCTCTTGTAATGGCCTTTGAATCGATATTAAAATACCCCAGTATGCGCCATTTTTCAATTCAAAAAATCGTGTTTTAAATGACCAGTAATCAATTTCATTCAACTGTTGGAAAACATAACGGTATCCTTATCAGCAGACCTATGAAGTAGAATTTGTCCAAAATTTTACACGTGAAAAGAAGAAAACCTGCTGTGGTCTTTGACATTTTTTACATGTAGTCCATTGTTTTTACACTGAATTGACAACTGATTTTTACGTTATCTTCCAAATATAACAATGAGCACACGGCGGGTGTGACCGGTCTACAGAAGATGCTTACTCCTCCATGGCACATGATCCTACTTCTGATGTTTTGGAGGTCCGTGTTTTGTATAGTTATATTGACCTTTGATCTTGAATACTGTTTGTAATCTCCATGTTTTATCCTAATGGATTAAATTAAAAACAAGAGGCCCAGGGGCCACATCGCTCACCTGAGCACATCGGCAAGGAAAAAGCACATATCAGATCAGAACTGAAAGTTAACTGAGGTGGGGAGGGGCTTGAATTTTACCCCCCTCCCTCCCCAGGGGTTATGATTTGAACAAACTAGAATCTACACTACCTGAGGATGATTCCATATAAATATCACTAATCAGAAGATTTTAAAAGTTATTCCTATATATCCCTATGTAAAACTTGGGTTGACCATTTTTGCCCAACCCTAGTCCCGGGGGTCATGATTTGAACAAACCTGAATCTACACTACCTGTGGATGATTCCACACGAGTTTCATCTTTCCTGGTCCAGTGGATCTTGAGAAGAAGATTTTTAAAGATGTTTCCTATGTATTCCTATGTAAAACTTTGATCGGCCATTTTGGCCCCACCCTAGACCCGGGGGTTATGATTTGAATAAATTTGAGTCTACACTACCTGAGAATAATTTTACATGAGTTTAATCTTTTCTGGCTCAGTGGTTTTTGATATAAGAAGATTTTTAAAGACTTTCCTATATATTAATATGTAAAACTTGGGTCGGCCATTTTGGCCTCACCCTACCCCCGGGGGTCATGATTTGAACAAAATTGAATCTACACTACCTGAGGATGATTCCTCATGAGTTTCATCTTTCCTGGCCCAGTAGTTCTTGAGAAGATTTTTAAAGATTTTTCCTATATCTTCCTATCTAAAAATTTGATCGGCCATTTTGGCCCCACCTTAGCCCAGGGGGTCATGATTTGAACAAACTTGAATCTAAATTACCTGTGGATGATTCCACATGAGTTTCATCTTTCCTGGCCCAGTGGTTCTTGAGAAGATTTTTTTTTAATGCAATTAATTTTTCTCTATTCATAATTATCTCTTCTTTGAAAAGGGCGTGGCCATTCATTTGAACAAACTTGAATTCCCTTTACCCAAGAATACTTTGTAGCAACTTGAATCCCCTTTACCCAAGAATACTTTGTAGCAAGTTTGGTTGAAATTGGCCCGGTGGTTCTTGAGATAAAAATGTGAAAAATTTACGGCAACGACTACGACAGACAACGGACAAATTTTGATCAGAAAAGCTCACTTCCGCTCAGGTGAGCTTAAAAAACATCGGATACTTTTATATTTGTACTTGTATATAACCCTGATGAGAAAATGTCAGAATATAGATTGTCTAACCTGAGTAGCATGTGTCGTCCATTTCTATAAATACCACTCAAAGTTCTTTCTAATAATGCTGCAACAAAGTCAAAATAAACAAGAGGCCCAGGGGCCAGAGCGCTCACCTGGGGGGGGGGGGGCTTGAATTCTAACCCCCCAGGGGTTCATGATTTGAACAAACTAGAATCTACACTACCTGAAGATGATTCCATATTAATATCACTAATCATAGCTTTGAAGTACTTGAAAGGTGATTTTAAAAGGTTTCCCTATAAATCCCTATGTAAAACATTGTTCGGCCATTTTGGCCCCACCCTAGACCCGGGGGTCATGATTTGAACAAACTTGAATCTACACTACCTGAGGATGATTCCACATGAGTTACATCTTTCCTGGCCCAGTGGTTCTTGAGAAGAAGATTTTTAAAGATTTTTCCTATATATTACTATGTAAAACTTGGGTTGGCCATTTTGGCCCCACCCTAGCTCCAGGAGTCATGATTTGAACAAACTTGAATCTACACTACCTGAGGATGATTCCACATGAGTTTCATCTTTCCTGGCCCAGTGGTTCTTGAGAAGAAAATTTTTAAAGATTCTTCCTATATATTCCTATGTAAAACTTGGGTCGGCCATTTTGGCCCCACCCTACCCCCGGGGGTCATGATTTGAACAAAATTGAATCTACACTACCTGAGGATGATTCCACATGAGTTTCATCTTTCCTGGCCCAGTGGTTCTTGAGAAGATTTTTAAAGATTTTTCCTTTATATTTTTATGTAAAACTTGGGTCGGCCATTTTGGCCCCACCCTAGCCCCGGGGGTCATGATTTGAACAAACTTGAATCTACACTACCTGAGGATGATTCCACATGAGTTTTATCTTTCCTGGCCCAGTGGTTCTTGAGAAGAAGATTTTTTAAAAATGCCATTAATTTTTCTCTAATTCATAATTATCTCCCCTTGGAAAAGGGCGTGGCCCTTCATTTGAACAAACTTGAATCCCCTTTACCCAAGGATGCTTTGTGGCAAGTTTGGTTGAAATTGGCCCAGCGGTTCTTGAGAAGAAGTCGAAAATGTGAAAAGTTTACGGACAGACAGACAGACAGACAGACGGACAGACGGACAAAATGTGATCAGAAAAGCTCACTTGAGCATTCGGCTCAGGTGAGCTAACAAAAAAGAAGAGGTATATCATACATATAAATTTATTGATGCATAAATAACACGAATCAGCATTGACTGACAATATTTCTAGAGATTAAGGTATGACATAGAGTCTGTCATTATTAACTGACTGTATGGAATCAGACAAGGTTTCGTTTACATATAAGATGGTTCTGGTAAAAATTTTCTAGTATCTCCATCTACGATATATTTCTGTACTTAAAGAAAAGATCAAATTTTATGCACTTATTATACCAATTAAAATTCAGCACCAAACTCATAAAAAAGACAAAAATTTAGTATGCATGAAAAACAATCCATTTTCAAGTTTGTTGTGGTACATGTACGATAACAAAAGTCTTTTAATTAAAAAATGCTTAGACTCATGATTTCTACAATTTAATATAATGCATGACTTGTCAGAAATGTTTGATATTGTGCAAAACATTATGGTTGAAAGGTGTTGTATGTGTGCATTTTTATTTCATTGAAAATATTGAAATACATATTGTAAAAAAAAAAACAATCGCAGTATATCGTCATTCAAAATCCCTATCCCAAACGAAAGAAAAAAAAGTTTAAAAAAAAAAAACTTTGAGTGAGATTCAACTTGTAAAATAACAGGCTGAGAATGATTTAAGTTTGACAAAACTATTATCATTGCTACGGCTTCCTACAGACTGGGGCTCAATTTAAAGTTTAAGTTAAAGTTTAAGGTACATTGATACTCTGATAAGAGAGATAACTCTAAATGACATAAATGTCTATTATTCCTTTATAGATTTGCAAAGTTGAACTGTCTTTATGTCCAATTTTTGCCCCGCAAGCTATGCTATAATTGTTTATATTTTATTTATAAGATATATTTTTTGAAGCAACATTTTATATGAATGAGCAGGGGGTTTATGAACCTTAAGAAAAATTAAATAAACCGTATTAGCAAATAATTGTTGATTATTTATGTTCTATTTGAACTTACCTTAGAACTTTAAATCTAAACTTTAATAAAAAACGTGGCAAAGTAATGCTCAATTTATAACAGCGAGGGTAAAAATACATGAATTTAAGGACAGATGCACCAGAGCAAACAAAATCACATTTTAAAGAATACACATACATTTGTACAGTACAATACAAAAAGTTATGAAGTAGTGGGTGTTTCTGGGATACACATAGATTTGTACAGTACATAACAAAAGTTATAAAGTAGTGAGGGTTTCTGGGGACTGAAGTTTTAAAGTCATTCATGTTAAAGTATAAATTACACATCCGTTATATAAACAATGAATACCAAGGATAACGAATGCTCTGCATATTCATAATACAAACATTGGTTAGACATTGTTAGGACATTAATAACTTACAGAACATGATAAACAATTGTGTCTTATTATGAAAATGAATCACGCTGATGTATATAAGCAGTAGGTTTTGGACATGGAATCAACAAAATTTTATATAAATGTCCCTACTTTTGTTGAAGCTTTTTTTTAAATTTAAATCTACTTTCAAATTTTAAATCATAATTATACAGTATCTTTGATGAATAATTAAATAAATTACTAAAATTGACATGTTCTGTACAACCAAACTATTCTACCGGTAACTCTCATGGTAGCAATGGTACTTGCGTAAAAACTATTTTAATGTAATGGAAATTTAATTTATATGATGAAATATGACCAGTGACTCACATTGACTCACATTGTTACAGAAACCATTTTTACCACATAAAAGATAAAAACAAAAATCAAAACAGAAGGAAAAATAACCAAAAAAACCCATCTTACATTAAAGTTTAAAAACTGTTATAATAATGCAAATCAGGAGATATGTTGTATAAAGAAACACAGTTTATAAATAGTACTCAGACTGTCTATAAATAGTAGACTGTCTATAAATAGTACTCAGTCTATAAATAGTATTCAGACTGTCTATAAATAGTACTCAGTTACTTGCACCAAGTCAACAAAGTTTGAAACATGGTAACAAAAGCTTAATGTATTACAACATCACAAGGTACAAGAACATCATCAATTCTGATAATTAAATATATATATATAAGCTGTAAGCATACAAAAAAGAGAAATTTGATCAACAATGCAAGTCAACAAATGCAATAGAAAAAAAAAATTAAATAGACGCTTTTTAAGCACGTCTTGAATTTTATCATGATTTTCGAGCTGCTCTAATTCCTTGTAAGCATAAATTAGCGAGTCTTTCAATATTCCTGATCTACAACTACAGCAGTTATCTATTCTTTTGTAGCATTTAAAGGCAAATATTAAAAGTAAGTAGTTTATTTATAACTAATTTACATTGAATTTTCATTTCAACTCACAATACGTATGTACAGTCACTTTTATAGACTTCAATAGTACATATTCATACATGAAGTAACCATTCAATTAATTTCATTAGAAAATACATACATGTACATTGAGTAAATACATTAAAAAATGGAATCATCAATCAAATGATACGTAAACTATGTATAAAATAAAATAACATGACTAAATAAAACTTAAATCCACACTTTGTTCAAACCTTCCTCATTTCTAAGTTATTGTATCTCCCGCCTTTGGCCCCGCCCCCTTTCCGATGCCCCTGTGGGGGGCCCCCGTGAGCTGAGTATGGTGGAGGGGGTCCCGAAGGGCCCTACAAGAAATAAAAACAACAATGAAACACCCGGCAGAGGGAGCTTGTAAGAGAAAAAGTCAATGTATCATGTAGTTCTAGTTTATATGAGTTCCAATATATACTGTAAAATCGCATAATTATATGGGGTCAAATTTTCCTGGTTTGAGAAAATATATTGGTTCGTCAGTATTTATTATTAAGGATGGAGAATATTTAAGTACTAATATATGAGGAAAAAACATTTCATGGTGCACAGAAATTCATGGGTCTCTTTTTACCTCAAAAAACCACAAAATCTAAACCCCCACTTGAATGAGCTATTTAACACTGAATATAATCTACAATGAACAATTAAATAATGTGAGCAAATCAAAAGTAAAAAAAAAATATAATTAATTTGTATGTTTCACCAAGAGAAGACCAAAAAATATGACAAAAAGAATAAGCTGTTGAAATACATGTACCAAAAATCATATTCATGATGAAATATGTTACCCCCCCCCCTTTTTTTTAAAAATAAATTTAATGTAATTAAAAATGAAGCTGATAAAATGGTCAACTTAGATTCAGAAATTGTTTCCATTAACTTAAATTGATGTCTATTAACTTTTTATGGAATGATTTAAAGGAAATAAATTGAGTTTGTAAGTCCTATTTTCTAGAAAGAAGATAGTGCCTCTCAAAATAGTTTAATTAAGCAAAGATCGTTGACAGTTCTACCAGGAATCGAATTGAGAAATAGAATCCCTGACATTTGTTGATAAATACAAGTATAATAACATTTGTAACCCGAAACTGCTATTAAATTCACAATCAGATATTATAGCTTAATTTTTTAGATATGATATCTAAAATTTTAAACCATCATTCAGCAAATATATAAAATACATTTAAGTTATAAAATTACGTAAGTTTTTGTGTATCTATATATGGAGTTCTTCTTCTAAAAGAGACCAATACAGTCTAAAAAAATGTCCACAACCACCCATCCCTCCAGATCTTAACCAATGTTCTGATAAAACCTCACAAAATGCAAACTACCGATGAAATAAATAGAATTCTACCCAATAATAAAAAAAAACCTGGACATATCCTATCCAACACTATATATAGTATAGCATACAGGGAGTTTATAAATTCCTGGTTGAACCTCAGTTTTCCCGCCACCCGCTTACTGTTACTAAGCACCCTAATGTTATATAAAGCTGATTGCTTGTATTTACCGAGAAACCTAAAACTTGGAGGTTGTGGTTGGCGGCTTATAAATAAATAATTCAAACAAAATAATTATTATTAATTTTCTATTTTTATTGACCAAATATACAATCACTACTTAAGCGTAAGCAAATATAAAAACTTAATGTAATTGCCATTTGAAAATGGAACTTTGGAGGGGGGGGGATGAAAATTCTGTAAGCCTACTAGTAACTACTAATGAATTATATATTTTCGGTATATCTGGTCAAGTTTAGACAATTCTTACTGAAAATGAAAGTACTATTGACTTTTTATCAGTCAAAGTTTTCAATGACTGGAAAAAATTAGTTAAGACTATAAATCAATCAAATTAAAATTAGATGTAAGATTCTCTGGTATACTCGCTTCACTTATATCTAACATCCTATAGAGGGTCACGGCAGAGGTCATGATAGAGGTCAAGAGAGAAGTCACAATGGAGGTCAAGGCAGAGGTCAAGACAAAGGTCAAGGGAACAACAGTAAAGTTATTCATGTTAACTGCTTCAACAAATATAAGATGAATTTGCAGGCAACACTTTGATTGGTTCATAGAATTTGACCTCTGATCTGACCTTCTATGGGATTCTGAAATATGTTTGAGTTGCGAGTATGAGAGCGGATCTAAAATCTACTTTAATTTGATTGATTTAAAATGGTCTAAATAGAACACAAACAACAGAGGTAGCGGCACTGATATAAAGTCAGAAGAGGGACAGGGAGAAGTCAACAGTACCAAAGGTTTCCATGATTACCAGGTCAACAGTATGAGAGGTTACCATGGTTACCAGATCAACAGTACACAACTTTACCATGGTTATCAAAGTGCAATGTGAAGCGTGCTGAGCTGTGATCTATTTTAAAGCTCCCTTTCACTATCTTAAATCAATACTAATGATATCTCACTGTGAATCATAAGAAATAATCAAAACATAAGTTTTCCATGATTAAAATTATTATAAATTTTAATTGGTTCTCAGTTAATTATGAAAGTATTATTTTTTTAGGACATCCAGTTACTTGGAGGTGTTACCGGTCAACAGGGGATGCTCACTCCTCCTATGCACTTGATCCCACCTCTAGGAATTTCTAGGAGTCTGTGATTTATGCCTTTTTTTCAAAATTTGTCATGTTTGTAGATTTTTTTTCTTTAAATCAAGTGTCCGTTATCTTTGTTTTTTACAGAAACTGTCATGGTAGGCATTAATTTACATAAGTTATCACAAAGTACCAGTAAACCAATTCAATGCCATTCGAGCAACCAATTTCGCATGCTCTATGCATGATTTCTATGGAAACTTACCTATTAGTATGTAATTATACATTCTCCATATTAAAACAACCATTAAACCATAATACTGTTCACAAATTCAAAATTACAAATATGAGAGCAGAGCAACTTGTTTTTCAAATCAAATACCCGGTGTATAAATTCTGCTGCCTTTATGACTAGCGTCGCCAGGGAATGCAAGGATTTAAAACAAAGACAAATAATGCGTCCATAACCAAACACAGTATATTGACATCAAGGTCTAGTGACGCCAGGGAGATGATAACGTTTGGGTAGGGCTTCAAGTCTACTTGAAATAAGCTTCAACTCTACTAACAATAAGCTTCAAGTCTACTTAAATTTTGCTTCAGTTATAACTGAGATAAGCCTAACTAGTAAAGGAATATAGAATTTGAGCAATGCGCAATTGTTTGAATTATCAGAACAGAGAAAAATGAAGGAAGGAAACTGTTCCAAAAAAAGCTTTTGCTTGTATTTTTCATTGACACAGGAAAAAATAAATTCCATATAGTAAAATTTATATAGATGCTCGAATTATTATAAGCTGCTTAAATAGGATGAAAACATAGAAAGCATTAAATTCTTACACTACAAGGGTAACTGAAAAATCATGTTCTTAAGGAACTAACACAAAATAAGTAACAATAAATAACACTGGTCAGAATGGATCTCCTTGTGGCGTGCCAGAATTCAGTGAAAAGTCTCTGATTAAGTAAACAACACAGAATCCAACAAAACCAGGGTTAATGAGAGCTTACAAAGATTCTACGTATCTACACGTGTTACACTTAGATTACACATGAATGCATTACGCTTCTCTACCTGTGTTTAACATAATCAAAATACACATGGATGCATTAGGCTTTCTCTACCGGTGTTACTTTTAATTAAAATACACATGTATGGCGCCACTACTGGTTACAGTGGGGGTTATCAACACAGAATTTGCCTTTGTTTATATACTTACACTTAATAAATATCCTTGAGCTTCTGGATTCTAAAAGATATTGACATGCTATCATCTCAGTTGATAAAGTAATACTTAATATGGTTTCTTTTGTTTACATCAAGTTTCCGTTTGTATTTAAGTCTTATTAGAATGTGGAAGGGGATTTCCCCTCGTTCTTTAAGTATATCTTTAAGCTTCTAAATCAGTAATATACCTTATAGCCCCCTTAACTTCATTCTATGTTAGGTTAAAGAAATTCCACTAAGTATTTTTTTAGCTTGTCAGATTATTCTTGTAACCTGCACTCCCCAAATGAATAGTTTTTTTTTTCTTACCATATCAGTGGAAATTTTAGCTAGACACAAATTTTTTGTTCCTTAAAAAATTGTATCTTACTTTTAGCGAGAAGTAACTTTAGCGATATTAAAAGCTCACTAAATAAGCTATCACAACTAAAAACGCAATTTATTTTTAGGGTTATTCAATATATGAGATCTCGGCACCCTCGTTCATGATGCCAAAATTAGAATCCTCCCATAAAAAGTACTCTGCTTGACATATTTCAGATGTTTTCAGAAGTTGCCTCCCCCCTTTGGCACTTTTTCCTACAGGTTTAACTTACATGTATATTCACAACTCTCAAAGCAAAAGCTATTCTAACTGCAAAAGTTATAAACTTGTATTGCTATCTATTTTTTATTTACCCTAAACAAATATTGGAATGTTAGTAACCAGACACACTGACAGGTATTAAGATATCGTTACGGTAACAACAGGATTCATCCCGCCCACCTATCCCAGCATTCCTTGCTTACCTGAGCTCTGTATTGTTGGTCGGGTTGTCGCCGTCTGCGCCGGAGCGTGTCTGTCAGTTTTACAGCTGGTTTGGCGTTAGGATTAGAGCTCGGCGTATGGATGGCACAGAATTTTATAAATAGACCCATAAATAAAATCAGACCAATGGCCATCAGCATCACAGCCCACCAGTATTCCTATAGACAAAACAGACATGTTGTAAATAAATCAGTCCACCAGTACTTTACAAATATTCCTGTAAATAATGTCAACTTAACATGCTTAATACAATTAAAAACTGCGCTGTACTTAATAAGATCCAGGGATTTTTCAATTGTGTATTTATTGACTGTCAGCCTATACTTACAATTATCCAGTTTTTGATGTTGGTGAGCGTTTCTTCACTAAATATTAGATTTTTAAGTCTTTGTAGTGGTCCCTCATTGTCAACTCCTCGACAACGTGAAAATACGTCACAGTAACCCTGGTAATTATTACACGGTGAACCTGAAACATAATAAGCAATTATTTCTTATTCTGTACACAGTAAAATATACTTAAAATGAGCTTGTCACCCCTAACCCTTATCTGAAGGAATTAAAATAATTGGAATTTTTCAGAGTCCAAGGAGCATAACTCTGTCAAAAATGGCTCAAGCCTACCCAAAACAAACCCTGACCTAGATATTCTTATAATAAACCAGTATACCAAATTTCTTTTCAGCATGTGTAACCTCTGCAAAGAGAATGTATGGAAACTATTGGTGTACCAACAGACAGACTGACAGAAAGTTGCCATGCAATTTGCCCACCCTTCTACACTGGGGACATAAAAACATATGTACCATTTCTTCACTATTACCAGTACTGTATGCAAGAAAATTCCACCTTCCATTGATTGAATTTTCCTGTCAGTAGATTTATTTTAACATGAACCTTTTAAAGGTTTGTGTCACTTCTGTGTAATTTACATAGTTACAAGCTGGTAGCTTTACTGTGAAAGCACTAATTTTTATGGGGGTTACCTTTTCATTGTTTTCGAGGTAATGATAGACCCACGAACTTACGACCAACACAAAATGTAAAATTCTGTATGCATTATTATGCATAACAGTTTCCAACCACGAATTCAAATCCCCACCAATCAATATACTGTACACATGGAAATTTTTGCCCCCATTTTATTTTCGCCCCTTTCACCCTACTATCATTTTGGCGAATTTCAAACAGGGCAAATTCAAAGAATACAGTATAATTTCTTAAACAAAACTATGACTGGGCTAATTTAAAACAGGGCAAAATTGTTTGCAAGTGTGAAAGGGCGAAAATAAGATGGGGAGAAAATAACCCTGTATATACTTTGTTTCTCAAACCTTGAAAATTTGACCCAGTGATTGGGATAAGCACGCGCCCTGCGCCATAGTCCCATTAAATTTCAAAATGTCACATTAAAATTAAAATCGCTGCGCCACCGTGGCGCATATATAATCATGCACTACATACTTTTAAACTTTGAGCTTTCCCCCAAGCGCTTGTAGTACTTCCCAAAACAATCACTGTCAATTTAAGCTTGATAAAATAGTATTTAATGTCGTTCAATTAAAGCGTTCTTATGACTTTCTTTTCTCCAGTATCTAATCAAACAGTAACGTGTTTTCTGATTGGCTAATGCGCACGAAATAAACTGGTGTCTGGCGTGCAGCATGCTGCCTAAGAAAATACCTCATACTGATAAAAAGGCAGACTTTTCTTAATTTTTAACAATCCTAACAAACAGAATTGAAGTAATTCTGTAGAAAATGACCCGGAAGAAGTATAACATGCTGACAGAACGAATGGAGATGAATCTTGCGGTAAGACTGATGTAGTCTCGGCGGAAAAACCAAACAAAAATTTAACATGAATCTGAGGGAAGCGGTATTGATCTAAACCAGGCTTTCATTCATTTTAAAGATGTCAAACATCGGAGACAAAAAATAAAAAATTGAAATTAATTTGCAGTGATTATTTATTTTTTGACAATTGTGAATTTAAATATACTAATTTTGTATCTTTTAATGTTGTCATTCTATAATTTGACAATTTCAATTAAGTCAAGTCAACTGAAATTCTAACAGCAAGTTCGTAACTAGGAAATGTCCCATTAAAAAGTCTGTTTGGCGCATTGAATTTTGAAATGTCACATTGACACTGACTTGGAGTGCGCCATTGTCACATTTACTCCCTAGCTTATCCCAATCACTGTGACCCCTAGTGTTTTCCCTTTATTTCAATGTAAAGAATTATAGATCAATTGTAACAGGCTAGGGGCTGAGGTTTATGAACAGAATCTCTATGGATGTTACCACAAATCTTTATTCCAAAGCGGCATTTTTGTCAGTTGAAGTGGTCAATTTTGCCGGTAATCGGTTCTTATAGGGAAAACACTGTCCCCACGAAAACATGTGACTTTACAGTATGTGTTGATACACTATATACCTGCTGGTAGCTTCACGCCCCCAGACGATCCTTTATTTCTGTTGACTTCATCCAACAGCGCCTTAAATTCTGGAGCCTGATCTAAATTCTGATTGGATGCAAAACATGTTGTGCTATTGGACTTTCCTGCAAAATATTACAACAAGTTATTTAAAGATAAGAAATTGTCACGAAAGGAACAATAGATTGAGGGGTCTTGATATTTTCAAAAAATGTTAAACTCAGTCCATCATACCAATAGACTGGACCCTTATCACAAAACATACTACAAACTAGATAACATTGTGTAAACTACGTACAGTATATGACCTGCCTTTCTTGCTACACTCAAGGTTACAGTCAGTATAACAAATTTACTACAGACTAGGGAACACTGTGTAAAGTAAACGTAGTAGTTACAGTCAGTATAACAAATTTATTACAGACTAGGGAACACTGTGTAAAGTAAACGTAGTTTATGAACTGACTTTCTAGTACTGTTAATTCTCAGGCAACCTAACCCTAACTGAGGCTTTAATAACATTGTGTAACTTACTACAGGCTAGGTAACAGAGTTCCTCCTTCTGTTGTACCGTCAGGTCCCCCTCCTTTGTAATAAAACATTCCTCCCATTCTCTCTGTCGACCTGTAGTACTGTTAATTCTCAAACACAGGGACCCAGAACAGAACTGGAAAAGAAAACAGATATGTAACAGGAAAGGAGAAAATGTATGGCTGGACTGAGAATCGAACCTAGGACCCCTGCATCATTCTTTGTATGTAAAGATATATATTTAATGGTTTGGGCCGTGGGTATCAACCATGATAGCTCAGTCAGGTGCTCTGCCAACTGAGCTATCCAGGCCAATATCCATGGCCCAAACCATTAAAGATATATCTTTATATACAAACTATTAAGGAAAAGTCGCATGGTTAAGAATATCTGCTCTAGAGTAACAAAGTAAATCATTGGACGGCTCAAATCCACTGCGGGACGCAGAGACCGTTCCTTTGGATGAGACCTTATAAACCAAGGTCCCGTGTTGCAGTAGGTGCTGGCACGGAAAAGATCCAACCTTCCTTGCTCAGGGGCCCTGAGTGCCAAAAAAAGGTTGAAATTTACAACTCTCCACTGGCAAGTGGTGGCAACTCCACATGAATGAAAAAGAGGGATGTCAAAGAGCGTGCAAACATTGTAACAAACATCAGGAGAAAATCTTAAGATATATATATAACATACAAAGTTATAGAAAACAAGAAATCTGTGAGCCAATGCTCACTAGTAATACCCCCGCTCTGATGTAAATAAGCACTATCATGTTAATACACACAAGTTCAATTACAGGCAGATGAACAGAAAAATATGAAGTTGACATCAGATTCATATCAAAATTAATCCCACCATATGACATGCCTAAACAAAGAGTGTAATAAAATTTGAAGTATCTGCTATGAATAGGTAATGAAAAAACTGCAAAGAAAATTTGTTATTTATGAAACAGACAGATGCACAGACAAACAGGAAGTTGAAATCCAATTTAAAAAAAATGCATCCCACCATATGGCATGCCTTAGAGAAGATTGTGTTAAAATTTAAAGCATCTACAATGAGAAGTTGCAGAGAAAACTGCGAATAAAATTTGTTATGTATGAAACAGACAGATGCACAGACAAACAGGAAGTTGACATCAGATTTGTGCGAAAATGTATCCCACCATATGGCATGCATGAGAGAATATTGTGTTAAAATTTCAAGCATCTAGGATGAGTAGTTGCTGAGTAAACTACGACGAAAAATTGTTATGTATGAAACAGACAGACGCACCGACAAACAGGAAGTTGACATCAGATTTGTGCGAAAATGTATCCCACCATATGGCATGTCTCAGAGAATATTGTGTTAAAATTTCAAACATCTACGATGAGTAGTTGCTGAGAAAACTGTGACGAAAATTTGTAATGTATGAAACGGACAGACACACAGACAAACAGGAAGTTGACATTAGATTTAAGCCAAAATGTATCCCACCATATGGCATGTCTCAGAGAATATTGTGTTAGAATTTCAAGCATCTACGATGAGTAGTTGCTGAGAAAACTGTGACGAAAATTTGTGATGTATGAAACGGACAGACGCACAGACAAACAGGAAGTTGACATCGGATTTGTGCGAAAATGTATCCCACGATATGGCATACCACAGAGAATATTGTGTTAAAATTTCAAGCATCTAGGATGAGTAGTTGCTGAGAAAACTGTGACGAAAATTTGTTTCGGACGGACACACAGACAGACGGACGGACATACAGACGGACGGACAGACGGACAGACACACAAGGGTAAAACAGTATACCCCCCTCTCCTTCGGAGCGGGGGTATTAAAACCTTTATAGACCCTTTTCTAAGACATTTACAACTTCTCCATGTACTTGAGTTCAAAATAAAAATACAATCTAAAAAATGAAAACCACCTAAATTTAAACTAAAATAATTTTAGAATTATTACTTACCCCCTGAACACACACTTGAGAGTTGTCGTTACACAGAGTGAGTTCTGGTTCCCTCACCGAATCAGGGCATGTTGCTTTAGTCCCAGTGATTAAGAGTTAAAGAAAATCTTATCTCTAAAATAGACTGCTAAATATTTACATAATACATTTGTCTTTTCTTACATGACAATACAAATTTAATTGACATTCAATTTTCAATGACATGCAGTTGGTCACATGATTAAAAGAAAACCGCAAAAAGACATTGGAAAGTCTTGATTGTGACGTCATATGACATCGTATATTTCTGTTATGTTGCACTGCAACAAAGTCTAAAAAGTGCATTTTTTCTTTGTTATGTGATAAGATATGAAAATATAAATATAAAAAATAAAATATCATTTTCAGATTTTCATTGGGATAATCATATGACTTGGAAGTTTGTTATGTAATCTACGCTTCTATAGCACCTTTGATCATGTGACCAACTTCATACCATTTCCAAATGAAACTTTAAAATGATATCTTATTTCTTAAGTGAATAGAGTAAGAACTGTAGATTTCTTATTTTTCACAAGTATTAATTATCACGAATGGACTCTTCAATGTCAAATCATAGGAAGAATAATTTGCAAATGGAAGGTTTGTCAAGAGATTTTACATAGATTTCAGCACCATGAAAATAAAGGCGAGTAATTCTATTTCGCATGTGGTGCCTGTCATGAAATAACTCAAAAATAAATTCCACGCATTTATTTAGGAATCGACATTAGTGCACTTCATCATTAGGTATTGTACACAGAAAAAAAGGATATTCGCATTGTTGGGCCCTCATACAGTCTGTCTTGGCTCGACACTCCAGGGAATTCTGCGCTACATAAGCACACTCAGAATTACAGCAGGGACCCTGGGATGGACTACAAATTAAACAAAACAAAACCAATTCTTCAGTTCAAGAAAACACTGTCACTTCATGTGTTACCAGCAGCAGTATTTTGGATTCGGTATATGTACGTTACTTGCAGAAATATTTTTAACCGATGGCTGGGTTGTTTTAGGATACATGTGTGGTTTGTTACCTGCATACATATTTTTAATTGTTGAAGATTTTGGATTTTGAAGGTAAAGGTGTGTATACGTTTCTATATTACGTTACCTGCATACATATTTCTGACCAGCTTGGTTGGTTTTGAGTGTACAGGCGTCAGTGTTAGAGGTCCCCGTCCTCCGTGGATTACAACATTTATCAGTACAGTCCGTATCATAACCACAGTCACACTCCTCGCCCTCCTCTACGATACCATTACCACAGAACGCCATGTTGGACTCTGTAAGATATAACACTAATATTACCACAGAACGCCATGTTGGACTCTGTAAGATATAACACTAATATTACCACAGAACGCCATGTTGGACTCTGTAAGATATAACACTAATATTACCACAGAACGCCATGTTGGACTCTGTAACATATAAACAAGAGAAATTGTCTGTGTACTGCACATTAATTTTTTGTACTAAATTTGTGCATCCCTCTGTAATGCATCACATCACAAATGTAAACATCAACTATCAAATCAATTTGAAAACCTATTGAGCATCTTGGTATGTGTGTACATACATGTAAAGCCTATCATGTGTGAGGCAGTTGACCATTTCAGTACTTGTGTACTTACGTGTAAGAAAGTTGACAATTTCAGTACTTGTGTACTTACATGTTAGGCAGTTGACCATTTGGTACGTGTGTACTTATGTGTTCAGCAGTTGACCATTTTGGTAAGTGTGTACTTACGTGTTAGGCAGTTGACCTTGCCACTCCGCTGGTTGATGACCGCATCAAGGACATATGTGATGTTGTCACGGCTACACGGGGAGAAGTCATCATTGTTCCCCAGATTTCCCTGGGTGGCGCTGGCGAACATGATGTAATTCCCCTGACTGGATGACGGCTGGGACGTACCATAGGGGGCGCAGTACTGACCATCATCATGCTGAGGAAATAAAAAATATATGTTGCTGAAGATGTTGCTTGAACTAACATACTATATAGGAAGATTTGCTTGGTCTGTTCATTAAAAGAATGGAACTGGTGCATTGAAACATTTCATTTCGAAGAACATTATAGATAACCAAGATTTTAAAGGTCCCAAAGTTAAAATATTCTTCTTTCACTTTGGATCTTTCCGGGTTACAACTTCTTCCACGAATCGTTAAAATTTGTGAGTCTGAGATTTATAGTAACTGCTTGTTTGTTTACATATCAAATTAAAAATGACACATTACATGAAAATTTGGCATTGTCTTACTGTCAAAGCAAATAAACATCCATTTTTTTCAAAACATGACTTGTTGCTGTCCTAGAATTTAACAAGAGTTACCTCTCTTACATCACAAGCTATCATTTGGTGCACTTTTTAAAAACAATTTTCTCAAAATTCTAATATAATGCATTAAATTATTAATGGAGCCACGCATTTATTAAGCAGTTAGTGCATTCGCTAATCACTTTATTGTAGTTATGCTACTCTTACCGGAGATCCAAAGTTATGCCCCACTTCGTGAGCGAACGTGAGCTGTGAGACCCGCGGAGCCACGCGTTTGTTGTAGTTGATGATGGTGACGATTCCCGTGTTTAGACTTTTCCTGATTTGCTGGTTCCCCTCCGTGTAGGATTTGTATTTCTCACATATCCCCCCTGCTGATGCTAAAAATAAACATCATCACGGATAATTTAATTTCGATGAAATAAATTTGATTCAAAACTGTGCATGAAATATAAGCATTTCAAGTTATGAAAACATTAAAAAAGAGGTGCAGATGGAGAATTCCACTTTGGCATTACTTTAGAGTGAGGTTTAAATAATAGAATGGCAGTCACTTGCAGAAAACAAGACCTTTTCTTGGTTGTGTCAGGTGGATTTTCACTACATACAACAAAAACTTTTTCTTCTAATACATGTATTTTTTAATTCATGGTTTATGAATTGTTTACGGTAGAAGCACAAATTTTCGTGTGGGTAATATTCCGTTGATTTGTCATCTAAAATAGTTTTGTTGGAATTTTGTTGGAATTTAATTTCGCTGTTTTGAAGCTACCCCTTTTCAATATATAGTCATATAAAAATTTTGTGTAGGATTTAATTTTGTTTATAATTGTTAACAATGAAATAAACCAACTTTAATCCCCCACAAATATTTCTGCTTTTACAGTATAATTATAATTTACAAATACTATGTTTTGGTAGAAAAAAAAAGAAGAGTTTAAGGATAGGGCATAATGTATAATAAATGAAATTTAAATCGTTCACTTGATTGATTATTTGTGAAATATGAACGCGATGAATATTCCAAAATTTTAAAACCTACTTGATTATTCAGAAGATATGAATATTCAAAAAGAATAATGGTTTACTTGATTGACTATACATGAGATAAGAATGTCTCAAAATTTTACAGTTTACTTCATTGATTATTCATGAGATGCATATTCAAATATTTTATGAATTAAGTGGTTGATTATTCATGATATAATGAATATTCAAAATTTTGTGGGTTATATGCATACTCGCAATAATAACGAAAACAATAAATATATTCTATCTGAATCTTAATAAAGAACATCTTCTTAATAAGATATTATTGTCATCACGTGCACATAATAAATAAGCAAGTACAACTTTACAATCTAAGAAATTCAAAAATTCCAGACTCTATATTGTGAATGTTAAAAATACTTACCGGCTGAAAAATAAATCTAATTTTCAAAAAAGTTTACTAAAAAAAAATCTATGCAATTCACAACATTTTTTCCGTCTACAAGCAAAATAATTTCAGGGAAAGGCAACTTTTCATGTTCAGCAATGAACAATCCTTTCAAGCTTGTACATAAAAAAAACTTGGGATTCCAAAATCACTGTAGTTTACATATCAATCTATACATTATTGTACAAAGTTTATAAACCAAGGCCAGGCCCAGGGTACCATGTGAGAAGTCGTGATACGTGAAGATGTAGGCCAGAAAGAATACGTCGTGATTGGTCAGTAAATATTAACATTATATAACATATCTTACCTGAAGATGATCCCACCCAGGCCAGACCTAGGGTACCGTGGGAGAAGTCACGATACGTGAAGATATACGCCAGACAGAATGAGTCGTGATTGGTCAGCGAATTCAGGTTCAGGAAGTTACTGACGTCAATGTTGGGTTGACAGAACGCCGTCTTCTCCAAAACATTCCCACACTTCTCTGTCTCGTCCGTCATAATCTGTAACAGAGATCACTTGCCTTGTCTTTAAGATCTAAACATTGATATTTACATTTACAATCCTAAGAAACTTAAAATTCTAAAAACCTGTTTGGAAATTTGAAAATTTAGATTTTTGAAATAACATATCAATTTCCAATATACCAAAGCAGTTTGAGTTTTTGAAATTTAGAAATTCGAACTAATATATTAACAATCCAAAGTTCAAAATAATTTTAGAGTTTTGAATTGTTATGTTTTACATGTACTTAACAGCATACCTCACTACCTTGGAGAGGTCAATACCGGTACACAAGTGCTTGTCGGATGTTCATCCTAAAAATCAGTGGTTTGCAGCTAAAAGGAGAAAAGACTTGACACTGGTGTGTGATGTACTTACTGTGGTTCTCTGAATTTGGAACTGGACGCCCTGAAAACACGGCGACTGTCCATTGAGGGGCGAGAATTTGGTCTGGCCGTAAATATCGTTAATAGCAGCAACATGGCTGGCAAAGAAGGAGAGAATTTCATCTCGGGCTGCGATCTCATTCTGAAATTAGATTCTCACCTCATAGTCAAACAGTCTAAACTTAAAAATATCATATTTCAATATTATACAATTATAGCCTTTTGATGAGGTCAATCCCTCGATATATAGACCTTAGAGAAAGCATATCGACCGAGCACGAAGTGCGAGGTTGATATGCTTTCTCTAAGGTCTATATATCGAGGGATTGTACCGAATCAAAAGGCTACAATTGTTTTATTATTTTTTATCTGTTAATAAGAAGTGTCTTAAAATCCTTCTTTATAATACCCAGTACCTTCTCATACAAGGCATTGTTATGTCATTGCATTATCACGTCACAGTAATGAACACCAGCTGCAGTATCTGTTTTTAGAAACATCCAGTCTATAAAGACTATTGTGACGTCAGCACTATTGTTGCTTCACAGAAGAACGTTTCCAATTTTAGAAACAGCAGGTTTATAAATTTTAAAAATAGAAACATCGAGTCTGTAACACTTTTTATACTTGATCATGTGATCCAGTTTGAGCCAATCAGATAGTTGGAACAATACAGAAAAATAATAAACTGTAAAATCACATATTTTCAAGGGTCAGATTTTCATGGTTTGAGGAAAATGAATTCGTTCATGAGGATTTGATTTCGTGGTTGAAGAATTGTTCAGTGGTAATATATATGAAAATTAATTTGTGAGTCTCGTACCTTGAAAATTAAACTCCCACAAAAATTAATTATTAAACAGTATTTATCATGTTGAATAAGTGTATGTGCTGAAAATTATAGTTTACATTTATAGTATACTGACAGACAACTGATTATTTTGAACACCGTACAATTAGCTAAATGTATCTTATTTTTACACTGATACTTTATCCAGAAAATTTATTGTGTTTTTTTTCCTAACTTTTCTAACTCTTATGACTTTATCCCAATTCAATTAGAATTAGATGTCAGATCCTCTCACATACTCGCTTTACTACCATCTAACAAAATCCTGTAGAGGGTCGCGTAAGAGGTCAAATTCTATTAACCAATCAAATCATCGTACATTTGAGAGGCCAATTAGTCTGGAGTTGTTCTGAATTTGACTTCTGTAGTGACCCTCTGCGGCAGGTATACAAGCGGATCAAACATCTTATTTTAATTAGATTGGACTAATTATACTGGAAATATATCACACACCTTTTACTGTAGATGTACTTTTTTTGAGGGTGTCAAAATTTTTACAAAAACTATTTCTGTTTAATCCGCAGGTAAAAAATCACGCGGATATCTTAAGATTCTCCTTATATGCCTTACATGTGTCTTAAATGAGATGGGACAAGTTTGTGATTGTGTACATAGTGTAAATTGATAACACACAGAACAAAGTACTTCTACAGTATATTAATTTACCCCATTTAAGTCAGACTTGAACTTGTTGAACAGTATGGGGTCGGACCTCATGTAGTGTATACAGGTGTTGTAACTTACCCCATTTAAGTCAGACTTGAACTTGTTGAACAGTATGGGATCGGACCTCATGTAGTATATACAGGTGTTGTAACTTACCCCATTTAAGTCAGACTTGAACTTGTTGAACAGTATGGGATCGGACCTCATGTAGTGTATACAGGTGTTGTAACTTACCCCATTTAAGTCAGACTTGAACTTGTTGAACAGTATGGGATCGGACCTCATGTAGTGTATACAGGTGTTATAACTTACCCCATTTAAGTCAGACTTGAACTTGTTGAACAGTAATTAAAATATACAGGTGTTGTATACTTCCATTTAAGTCATACTTGAACTTGTTGAACAGTATGGGATCGGAATGTAGTGTATACAGGTGTTTACACTTACCCCATTTAAGTCAGACTTGAACTTGTTGAACAGTATGGGATTGGACCTCATGTAGTGTATACAGGTGTTATAACTTACCATTTAAGTCAGATCTTGAACTTGTTGAACAATAATGATCATACCTATGTAGTGTATACAGGTGTTATAACTTACCCCATTTAAGTCAGACTTGAACTTGTTGAACAGTATGGGATCGGACCTCATGTAGAGAATACAGGTGTTCTGGGACCCGATACTACAGCTGGCCGTCGCTCGACGCTGGCGATTATTGTAGGTGTTACTCTCCGCTGAGTATTTATTGTGTCTGACCGAGTCCTTATAACTAAAATATGACTGAAAAGAAAAGGGGATACATTATCTTCATTGAATCAAGCATTTGAAAAATATTCATCTTCATCATTAAAGGAATAAGTTATTTTAGTTACTTCTCCATGTCATCATGTGATGTAGATATTTATTCTATTTTATTCTATTCAAAGAATACTCACTCTTTTCTGAGGTATATTGACTTCTGCCTCTGACTATTTAATAAACTATTCTATACATAGACTATTTATATTTCTAGTCTATTCTATTTTTAGACTGTTCTATTTATAAACTACTCACTCTTTTCTGTCGTATATTGACCTCCGCCTCCGTTTGACGGACCATCCAGTTTCTATATTTATCAAAAGCACACTGCGCTGCCTCGGAATCTGCCTCACGCTTGTGTCTGCCAAAGAATGTAGATTACATCAAATAAAAATTAACATCCAAATTAGCTCTCATATTCTTTATCTACATTTAAACTCATAGAATGTAGATTACATCAAATAAAAAAATTAACATCCAGATTAGCTTTCATGTCCTTTTCATTCTTTCTTTATTTCCTCTCATTGGAGATTCATGAACATATAAGAATACATATTGAAAAGACAAAAGATAACTTCACATAAGTGCTTTTTATTTACTTGAGATCTCGATACTGATGCTTAGAAAATAATTTCTTTTATTCTTTTTTCTTTCTATTTCTTGAATGATAGACAATTCATGTGTAGGTTTATGATAGTAAAGAAACTGTGCTCGCCCCAACGGTCACACCGTAAAACATATTAGTTACCTATATGTGTCTATATTGAGATGTTAACACAGTGACATGATAGTTACCTATATAGGTCTATATTAAGATGTTAACACAGTTACAGTTACCTATATGGATCTATATTGATGTTAACACAGTGATGATTACCTATATGTGTCTATATTAAGATGTTAACACAGTGATAATTACCTATATGGGTCTACATTGAGATGTTAACACAGTGATAGTTACCTATATGGGTCTACATTGAGATGTTAACACAGTGATAGTTACCTATATGGGTCTATATTGAAATTAGTGTTGGCAATTCGGACGATTTTTAGTAACCGGTTACTCGCTTCATCTTCCGATCGAGTACCCGGTTACTCGGATGATTTTTGGTAAATATATCAATATCTATTATTTATCTTATTCTATACTTATCGGTAGTAGTAATGCACAAATATACTGTCTTGGGACATTATATTTACAATACACAAATACGATATCCATTTTAAAATAAAGAAAATTAATAGGGAATTGGACAAACAAAGACAAATAAATACGTCATCATCGATCACCATTTTACACATTCTTTTACAGCCCCCGCAATATGTCGCAATCAAGGAGAATAATTATTTACATACTCCATAATTAATAGTTAGTATGTGGAGTGTCTAGTAAATCGCTGGTTTCCGAATAATTTAAGCTTAGGTGATTTCACAGATTTTGAATCAGCTGTTCTTTTGTTACAACTCCAAGCTTATTATGTCTGTGGCGGCATCTCGTTAAATTATCAAATGAGGTAATTATACCTCAGGCCTTCAAAAAATATATACCCCAAGCAATCAAAGCTATCAATTATATAAACTGTGAAAACTTATAAAAACAATTTGATTCACTTCAACCATGCACTAGATCAAGTCAAACGGTACCTAAAATTAGGGAAATGAGTAAGTTAGTATACATATATAAATTATAAAACAATCATTTCTATGCCTTTACTATGTAGAATTAATTTTATCCGAGTAACCGAATAGCAGTTTTACTAACCGATACTCGCAACGTTCGACGGTTAACCGGTTAACCGGGTACTCGTTGCCAACACTAATTGAAATGTTAACACAGTGATAGTTACCTATATGGGTCTATATTGAGATGTTAACACAGTGATGATTACCTATATGGGTCTATATTGAAATGTTAACACAGTGATAGTTACCTATATGGGTCTATATTGAGATGTTAACACAGTGATAGTTACCTATATGGGTCTATATTGAGATGTTAAACAGTGATGATTTATAAGACTATATTGAGATGTTAACACAGTTTTACCTATATGGGTCTACATTGAGATGTTAACACAGTGATAGTTACCTATATGGATCTATATTGAGATGTTAACACAGTGACATGATAGTTACCTATATGTGACTATATTAAGATGTTAACACAGTGATAGTTACCTATATGGGTTTATATTGATGTTAACACAGTGATAGTTACCTATATGTGTTTATATTGAGATGTTAACACAGTGATAGTTACCTATATGTGTTTATATTGAGATGTTAACACAGTGATAGTTACCTATATGTGTCTATATTGAGATGTTAACACAGTGGTAGTTACCTATATGTGTCTATATTGAGATGTTAACACAGTGATAGTTACCTATATGTGTCTATATTGAGATGTTAACCCAGTGATAGTTACCTATATGTGTCTATATTGAGATGTTAACACAGTGATAGTTACCTATATGTGTCTATATTGAGATGCTAACACAGTGATAGTTACCTATATGTGTCTACATTGAGATGTTAACACAGTGATAGTTACCTATATGTGTCTACATTGAGATGTTAACACAGTGATAGTTACCTATATGTGTCTATATTGAGATGTTAACACAGTGATAGTTACCTATATGTGTCTATATTGAGATGTTAACACAGTGATAGTTACCTATATGTGTCTATATTGAGATGCTAACACAGGGATAGTTAGGCTAGCTAAATTTGATTCCTTGGTTCTCAGGCCAATTTTTTCCAAAACAAATGCGGGAGGGCGGCATTTTATTTTTCATTTTATTGGCAATAAAGTAGATGAGGGAAGTATTTTTTTTAATTTTAATTTCCGAATTTTCTTTAACATAAAGATAATATTTTTAATCACAGATATACTTTCCATTTCCGGTCAAAATGTCTGCTTTATCCATTGCTTAATAGCGTGTAAACATCTTAGATAATGTCCTCGAATGTATTTTCAAACGAAGTAGCCAAATTCTCATTGTAAATGGTTACCGGAAGTGATATTTTAATACTAAAATACAAAACAAATGAGGTCAGAAATTTTTTTCCCTGATTGGTCTCCGCAATACCAACTTTTTATTTTATCAAACATTACAATAAAACAAGGATAGTCAAAACAGATGCGCGCGGGCCTATATTGAGGTGTTAACACAGTTTTATTGTTACCTATATGGGTCTATATTGAGATGTTCATCCTTATAAATAACAGAATGGTACGGTAATTTCTGTGCTTCGCTGAGGCCGTAGAATCTGTACGCTGGCTCTATGTGGTACAAGGTGTCTCCGGGGACACGGATTGTCCCCCTAAAAATTCCCAGAATGACCGCGCCATGGACATGGCTACCTGGCTCACCTGGAAAAACAAACGGGTGGATCCGAATATTTCACAAAATGTGCAGTGTTACAGACCAATAGAAAGTCTACTATAAAAAGAATGGTAGTAGTGTCAACTCTGATATATCGTAGTTCATACATATTGATTACTGATGAACTAGATGGTAGAAGAATCTCAAACAATTAATACAGTCAGGTAGGAGCGAAAATAACATGGGGCAAAAATAACTCTGTATACAGTATTAAGAAAATTCTGATTTCAAATATATTTAACATGTTTTCTTTGTTGTTTTGCTTCTTTGAAACATTCTACATATGCACCTTTCAGGTTTTGATCACCTCTTCTTCATTTTATTTGGCTAGTATCAGATGCATACACCATTTTCTTTCATTAAGAAGTAATTAATTTAAAAAATCCATAATTTCAGAATGTATTTATCAGATGAATTTCATATTCCTAAGAATTATCTCCCATTGTTTGCGTAATGGTCATTTTCCCACATTATCCTTTGTAAAGTTACCTGTTGATATTTTAAAACTTCAAACGTTATCAGACTTAGTCTATTTTGATCTGTACCTGTATCCCAGAGTATGGGGAAACACAAAAAAAACATAAAAAACCTATCCATACCAATTTTACTTCTCAGATACTGACCCCTAAAGATGGCAAGGTTTACCATGTATACAGAGAAAACGGTGCCTTATGCTGGTTGACCCCAGATTAACCCCGCAAAGGGGAATAACTTTTGAAAATCAATTTGAAAGTCGTCTATTAGATGTAATTTTGAAATTTGATGATGGATTATGAAAAAATTAAAACGGATCAAGGAAATCAATAGCATTTTGTCCTGGAGGAACATTTTTAGATTATCTTGCCTCTAACTGACCCCTCGTATATTATAGACAGATCTACAGACAGACACACCGTTACACTGACCTACCTCTCACTGACCCCTCGTATATTATAGACAGATAAACAGACAGACACACCGTTACACTGACCTACCTCTAACTGACCCCTCGTATATTATAGACAGATCTACAGACAGACACACCGTTACACTGACCTACCTCTCACTGACCCCTCGTATATTATAGACAGATCTACAGACAGACACACCGTCACCTTGACCTACCTCTAACTGACCCCTCGTATATTATACACAGATCTACAGACAGACACACTGTTACACTGACATACCTCTCACTGACCCCTCGTATATTATACACAGATCTACAGACAGACAGACCGTTACACTGACCTACCTCTCACTGACCCCTCGTATATTATACACAGATCTACAGACAGACAAACCGTTACACTGACCTACCTCTCACTGACCCCTCGTATATTATACACAGATCTACAGTTTTAGACAGACCGTTACACTGACCTACCTCTAACTGACCCCTCTTATATTATAGACAGAAATACAGACCGACACACCGTTACACTGACCTAACTCTCACTGACCCCTCGTATATTATAGACAGATAAACAGACAGACACACCGTTACACTGACCTACCTCTCACTGACCCCTCGTATATTATAGACAGATAAACAGACAGACACACCGTTACACTGACCTAACTCTCACTGACCCCTCGTATATTATAGACAGATAAACAGACAGACACACCGTTACACTGACCTACCTCTCACTGACCCCTCGTATATTATAGACAGATAAACAGACAGACACACCGTTACACTGACCTACCTCTCACTGACCCCTCGTATATTATAGACAGATATACAGACAGACAGACCGTTACACTGACATACCTCTCACTGACCCCTCGTATATTATATACAGATCCACAGGGTCCTCCGTTCCATTGTTGTGGGTGGATCTAAAGTTTTCCGTAAATACAGAGGTTGATGGCTTCAAATCTAAATGGAAATCTCTGGAAAAAAGATTAAGAAAACGATAATTACTTGAAAGAGGTGCTGAAGTTTTGGGGGTTATTTTCCTTAAATTTAACATTGATTTAAATACACCAGCAACCTAAACTTGATAGAGAATAATCAGATATTATACTGAAGAAACTAAGTGTAATTACAGATCTGTTTACCCATATTGTTGTCTCTCAGTATTTTTTATTCAATTTTTCCGTGAGATTTGACACTAGACAGTAAGATTTCACTTTCAATGAATTAAATATTTATTAGAAGAAAACAACTGCTTTTATGATTACAAAAACACGGTTTAACAACATGGTCTTTGTCATTCTATAACACAAAGGCATTTTGGCAACCCCGACATCACTTTTGTGTTTGAAATCTTTCTCTTTTTTAGTGATTTAAAAAGCTTGAAACTAAGACAGACCATAACAGAAACTGACTGCTAAAAACCAAATGAAAGTATTTCCGATTTTCCGTATCTTCATGATAGTAAAACATTAGACGTATTTCAAACAAAAATCCATACAAAATATGACGAAATCATATGAGTAGATAGGTGTGTAATTAATAACTGTATCACTAATAACATATAGACATACCTGTTGTGAGCTTTAAATTTCAGCTGTATCTTCTTGTTCTGCGTTGACCTTTTTGACCTCAGATGTTTATTATGTAGATCATGTGTGTCATAACTTAATTCCTCGTAATGTTTAATGTAATCATCCAGCGATCGCAATTCTACAATATCATACACATGATACAGTAATGTTTTATGTAACCATCCAGCAATCGATTAATATCTACATTCGCTGTTTTTCTACTAAGCCAACTGTGAAATTGATTTGAATACCATTTTCGTGTATACTCACCCGTAAAAATATACTCAGAGAAACGTACGCTAATGTGACGTCACAATAAGGTTACAGAGACGTTTGTAAATATAAAATGGTATAGGACACTAAGGACAGTGAGAAATTCAAACATTTTTGTATAGTATTGGTGCTTTTAGACATGTAAAATGTAAATATAAACATGATGAATAATGTTTTTAGTTTTGTGCGAGTTATTGCTGTGTAAACCTTACATGACTTTTACGTAACGTGCTTCGTCAAATATGCCCATTACATGAAAAGTCTGTATAATTTACACACCAATTACTTGACACACAAAACTTTATAACATTTCTTAAATGAAATCATCTAGCAATGGTAAATCTATTTAAAATGAATCCTCTGTCTATTTTAAAACTGTTTCATCTCCAGATTTAACGTGGACATTTAATTTGTCAACTATAAATTTACATAATATTTCTCATGTAAGTCATATACATGTAAACTCAGAATCATGATATACATCATGTTTACATTAATGTATATGATCAATGATGTATCAAATTGGGGCTTTTTATAAGTTATTTGTAAACAATCAGATAATTTAGGCTAGACTGAGGAAATCGGTCTGGATATCAAAGCCAGGTTAAGAGCACCTGACTAGAAATACAGGGGTCTCGGGTTCAATTCCCGGTCCAGCCGTATGTTTTCATTATATATGTATTTATGAATTTTCAATGTATGTCAACTCATTCCTCCTTTCCATACTACATATACAACATTGGTATGTAATGGTATATACACTGCTTTCAGTTATAACTTTATAGCAGATTAAGCCAACCCAAGTTATACTTATTATTAATTATTCCTACATGAACTGTGTATAATTAATGTATAATGTATAATTTATAAGCCTCTATATTCCTGAACCTGAGGCTGAAGTGTTTTCACAAAACATCCGAGCGACACCCGCCCGTCTGTGACGCGAGACACACCCCGCCCGGTGTTATAAATTCTATCAGCTTACACACAGGTCGTGAACTTACCCGCCAAACTCAACCCCAGGTACACAAAGACAAACACAGAAACTTGTACAATCCGCATTGTGTTGTCCACGCCACCCAAAAAAAAGGAAAAAATCAGCAAATTCTCCTCAGACTAAAACTGGACTATGTTAACTTTCCCATCTCTTCTTTCTTCACTAATAACAAGGAAGTCACTTTCCCGCACATGCGCGCTCGAGATGTACACAACACATCGTGGGCCCACTCGAATTGGAACCCTTCTAAAAGCAGAGGGGAATGTTGGAGGGGTTGGAATATGTATGTCTAAATCGAGTGTTCAGAAGGATATTGAATAGGATGGAATATTATCTGCAATGTTTCGAATTACTGCAGTTGTTGAATTTCAAGAATTTGAATCCGTTTTTTTAAAGCATTAAATGTTAGTTCGAAAGGGAAACTTGAGATAATTAAGAGTGGAAAAAAATAATTTAATATAATAGTATTGCATGGGAATTTTTTTTTATTTATGTAAAGAAAGATTTAAAACATCAAGTGTCTGAGACAGAAGAATATTAAAGAGTATGTAAAAAAAAAATAAAATAATTATGGTCAAATCAGGGACCTATTTACGGCTCAAATCTGCACCCCATATAACATGGTAAATTATGAAATTGTGTTCAATGGTTGATTTTACTGCAATTACATAACAGAAAAAATGCTTCTTAACAGAATTATTCTTCATACATGATAAAAATACTTCTTTGCAACTGTATTTTGTTTTAAATTTGGTTTATTTACAATAATAAAAATCCCACAAGTTTTCAACAAACCGCTTGACGCCATATTAGAATGCTATCCTTCCATCTCTGACGTGGAAGGCTAAGAAGGCCTTCTAAGTCTACTCTACCAAACCAATCGAGCAGACAGAATGGTTATTCTGGAATAAGAAGGGTCCCATGGCCTTCTAAGTCTACTCTACCAAACCAATCGAGCAGACAGAATGGTTATTCTGGAATAAGAAGGGTCCCAATCGAGTGGGCCGACGGCGTGACGAAAGGAAGGTTCCGGTTTATAAATAGCCCGGTGATTCATCTACTCCTTGGGGCGGATCGAACAATATAAAATAAAAACAAATGATAGAATTCAACAGAATGTACATACATATTTTTTTGTCTGATCGGTAGCATCTAACTTAAACAGACAGTAAATCCCATCAGCTGATTTAGAGGTTTTAAACATGATAAGAAATTTGAACCCCACCCTTTTTCTCTAAACATCGTTGGATATATCCAAAGTCTCATGTTAATTAAGTTAATTCGAGAATCCTCTGCCATCCCCCTTTTTCTTAACATCGTTGGATATATCCACACTGGCAGTCTCAGGTCAATTAATTAAGTTCATTGGCGTCGGAAGCAAATTGAAAGTGTGGGGGCTAAGTGTAAAAAAAAAATTATACCTTCAAAAAAAAACTTGACAAGCAAAAAAAAAAAAAAAAAAAAAAATTGCCCAAAAACGAAAAACCAATTTCGTTGGGGGGGGGGGGGGGGGGCGGATGTCAGACTTCAGTACCATTTTTTTTTCAAAACATCACCACTCTCCCCATTTTTAACCTATACTGCGACGTGTCTGTGGAAAGTGGGGGGGGGGCTAAACCTACGAAGCAATGTTCAATGTCTATACTAAGTATATATTTGGAAGAAAGTGGGGGGGGGCTAAGCCCCCCCCCTATCCCCCGGTTCCGACGCCTATGAAGTGAATTCGAGATTCCTCTGCCCCCTTTTTTCCACAGTCTCAGGTTAATAAAGTTAATTCGAGATTCCTCTGCCCCCCCCCCCTTTTCTACAGTCTCGGGTTACCACCATGAACTGTAGTCTTATTAGGTCAGTTAAGGACCCTCTCTACGCCAATTCAAAATATTTGTTTGACCTTTTGAAAAATATATTGTGTAAAGGTGTTAATATTGAGCTAATTTATTTAATTTTCACTATATAGTACGTGGCATTTACCCCCAGGAAAAAATAATCAAACACAACACAGATTCCTCTGATTTTAATTAACCCCTCAGTGCGAACCCTGCACAAGTCACAATATAAAAAGCAGGGGAGAGAGTCAGAGGAATCTCGGATTAAGGCTATGTTTGTATTTTTTATAAAAGTGACCAATAATGAATAAAGTAAAAGACCAGTCCCATTCGTCTAAGCTGTAATTAAGTTACCTACATTAAAGAGGAATACCGCACCAACTTTTTATTTTATAGATCTCTGAAGCAACCTTTTAAACAATGGTTTCAGCACTGAAAGGCCAAAATTAGCTTTTCATTATTTTATTTATTTATTTATTTAATTATTTATTGTATTTTTTCAAAGAAAATGAAAAAAAAAAAAATGAATGTATCACATGAGTACTTAATAAAACTTGATGTGTTAAGAAAAGCCGTATAGATTTTGAAATATTTAAAATATATATATTTGTGGAAATAAAACACATAATTTGTGCATATTTTTTAGACTTGTGGTTAAAATCTTCTTAAAACCAGTCACAACAAGGGAGAACATGTTTAATGTTAATCATATTTGTATAAGAATTGGAAAGCAGGCACGTAGCAACGGGGGGGGGGGGGGGGGTCAGGGGGCCTGGCCCCCTACTTTTTTTCCCAACAATACCTTTACTATGTCCATTGAAAGGTTGGTTGCCCCTCCCCCCACTTTCTTACAACAGTATAGTGATATCAAGGAAATGTACTATTGTATGCAAAAAAAATTGAAAGTGAAAGGAATTTGGCCTTGAAAAAGTTGGCCACTACCCCCCACCCCCTTCCCAAGAAATAGGATTTTGAGTTTGTGCAATCAATTTCCTTTTTTTTTTGCTTGTCAACTTTTACAGGTAAGTAAAAAAAATTCTCTGGTTGCCCCCCCCCCCCCCTTTCAAAAACGATGCTACGTGCCTGGAAAGGGAATGGCCAAATTTGAGAGAATTTTTTTTTTTTTAGTTTTGGCCAGTCCTGATCAAAATTAAACCGATCCCAACAAGAATAATTATTGTATAATTATTGGAAATAAATAACATTTCCCCAAGAACAATAGTCTGATAAAGTGTAATAAGGGATCCCCGACACCTCCCCCTCCTCCTCTAGATCCGCGCATGCAGGGTTAAATAATAATTGCTCATTTTTGTTGACACCTTCTCGTAAGTACTAGCAGTAGTGACTTTAATTTTAATGACATTTTCAAAATTTCAATCTAAACCATAGCTATTGAACGGATAAGTCAAGTGATATCCTCCTCATGATCAATTTGACAAAACATACTATTGAGTTTCAGCCGCAACGCAATGACCTTTGACATTGAACTTATGGATTTGACCTACTTTTCAAAAAGTTTACTTTGACCGTATCTCCTAGATATTTAGTGCTAAGGGATAACTATTTTACCGGTTTATTTTTTGTGGTAAGAGCTTAATTTGAATACCAACATTTTTATCCTTCTACTAGGACCCCATACTTTGAAAAAAATACGTTACTACGGTCAGGACTTTTGAATGGCTGATTCTGTGACTCTGTTATATTTCACCTGTGTATTCTTTGTGAAATTCCTTTGGGTATTATTTATATTGACTCCTTGACCTTGTCCAGTTTGACCTACTTTTGAAATCTCTAACTTCGGTCATAATTACTGAACTGTTGCTGCTTTTATAGCTTTTATTTTTCGAAGGTAGATTCACTGTGAATCAAAAATAACACCAAAAATAATTTTATATTGACCTTGGTGTTTGACCTGCAAACGACAACATTCATCATAAGCTGCTTTGTTTCACAAAATTATCTTGATTTTTTATCATTATCTCCTTAAACTTTTCCTATTAGTTTAACAAAAAATTCCAAGTTGTAGTCAATCAAAGTTTTGGATATATATAAACCATAGTCCACGCATCGCATAAAATAGAATGAATTGTCTTAATACACATATCGATTTTTAGCTGTGTCATTATTTAAGCATTGAATCATTCTTTTAAAAGATGTAGTCTCATAATTGCAAAAGTATTTGCAAACATATTGATTATTGTTAGCTCGCTAAGTTTCATTTGCAAAGACAGTTGCAGATATAAGATAACATCTTTCAAAAAATAATGAAACAGTGCTTTTTTTTCTAACTCCTTGTCTTGTTTTGCAAATTTGATTTCTTTTTTAACTTACTTGAATTATCTCTAACCTAAATAACAATAAATTTAAATGATTTCAAATTTTGATTTTCGCTTATGACATTGCTCTTGCATGGCATTTATTGAATGGCGGACACCACAGTAAAATGTATTGCAAATGTGTCGGATTAAACAGGTTCCACTGTCATAGGTTTGACAATAATGTAATCTACATCTTTATTCTCCGTCCAGACATCTTCATTTATTAGTGTGAATAACAACAAAATATTTCTAATTTCAAATTTATTACAACACATATAAAGTACATCTTTTACAGAATATATTCAGTAGAACAAAATTACAATAATTTATTGCTTTACATAATCCTTTATCCCCTGAAAACATATTTGTTTAGTCACTTGATGTTAAACAGTCTTACAAAATAAAGAACCCCGTGATGAATGTTAAATTTAAAACCGTCTCTTGGATCAAAATGGATTCGTCTAATTGATGGATGATCTTTCGTCTGTTAAAAAAATTAGAATTAAATTAATGTTTCACAGGAATAAGAACATATTTTACTTTGTAAAACCTCATATAACCTTTTGAAATTTTCACAGTAATACAAAAAGAAAAAAAAAACCCTGTTATATTAGGATTTAATGATGTTTACCTAGTGCCGTCTGACCATCATGGTGGTCCCCTTTACTGACGTCCCACTCGTTACTGTAGGATGCCATGGGTAGAACCAGTCTCCCGGGGACCATTGACCGTTAAGGAAGGCGTAGTGGCAGTTGTTAAACCACCTGCCTCCTCTAACGCCACTGTTAGCAGCACAGTTATCACTCCACCCGTCATTGTCTCTGTCTGGGGTACTGAAGGACATCCCAGACAGATCTCTGTAAGAACTCCCTGTGTTTAACATAGAGTCACCTGTAAAATTAAACAAAAGGAATCACAGAGATAATTGTTTTATATCAGATCTAATTGTCAATCCCCGGTGTCTTTCATACTGACACCTACAGAATTAGATAGAACATAGAACAGAGATAATAATTATTAATTTACATTACATTAATCTGAATACTGAAGTACGTCTGAGATACGCAGTTTAAGGTGATGTTTTCTGCAAACAGAGATAATTTTAAACTAGATGCTGTCATGAGACAGTAATACCCGCACTAAGGTGTTTGCCTCTAAATACACAATCCCACGTGCGGCTTACCAAGGAAAAAGTCAAAATAATTCTATATAATTCAGGCACGTAGCATCGTTTTTGAAAGTGGGGGGGCCCAACCTGAGAAAATTTTTTTTACTTACCTAAAAAAATTAACAAGGAAAAAAAATGAAATGGGGGGGGGGGGGGGAGTGGCCACCTTTTTTTCAAGGCAAAATTACTTTCACTTCCAATTTTTTCCCCATATTTCCTTGCTATGTATACACTGTGGTAAAAAGTGGGGGGGGGGGGCAACCATCTTTTCAATGGACATTTTCTTATAGTACAGGTAATGTTTGGAAAAAAAGGGGGGCCGCCCCCCCCCCCCCCCCGGTTGCTACGTGCCTGTAATTTACATGTATTCATCAAATTGAGTATGAAATTATCCCTGTGACCTATAACTCAGAACCTCTTATATTTATTTTACATGCTTAATTCATTATATACCAGTTTGAATTCTATTAATGATGTAAATTAGATTTTGATAAATGTTTTGCTCATAATAGGACCTTTTTAAATTTACTAATCCCCCCCCCCCCCTCGACACCACAATCACACAGTACATACTTTTTGGAATAGGCTAGATGGAACAGTTTTGTTAAAACATTGTTTGTTATGAATTAATTTAAAATTTGTTCTTGACATGTAAATTCTACATCACATCACGTTGTCACCCATTATCATATTTTTAGATTAAACTCCATTCGGTACACCTCGGCCGATTCCCACTTCATCTGATAAGGTGACGGAATCGACGGCACGAAGGTTTTCCGAATGGAATAGCATTATAACATGCTGCAGAATGGTGTGCATTGGATTAATTCATTAAATTTTGTGTTATAATTGGATTTATATTTCATGAAGTTTACCAGACCTATGGAGGTCGGTAAGTACAAGTTTAAGTATAGTGGGGGGTAAAATAAACCCAAACGATTAGGTTAAAGTTCAAAAAGGGTCAAAGATCATCGCATCCCACACTAGATGAATTTCATATTGTGAAGTTATCTCCCCTTGTCGATGTGACATTCAGTTACTGCCAATACTGGTGCGGATCCAGAATTTTTTTCGGGAGTAGGGAGGGGGGTTCACATCTCAGTCAAAAAATTCAAGCCTAGAATTTCCTGACAAGCAGGAGAAAAAAAACTCATAAACTGAAAACAAATAAACAAAATAAAAACAATGATAGTGGGGTCAATGTTTTCTAAGTTAGGGGGAGGATGTCCAAAGTCATTTTTTATTTGCTTCAGTATTTAGTCTTGTTTAAATAACAAAGGAAATTCCAGGGGGGGGGGGATCCAATCTCCCTACCCACTCCCTATCCCTGAAATAACAATCTATTTTGTGATTCCAATTAAATAGTATATTTTTTTCCATTTGACTAATTAATATGTACATATTTTGTTTCTTGTGTTTATATTATGTCTGTCTATTTGTCTGCAGAAATTATAACCTTGCCCATAAGTTTTAAGTGGGATGGGCTATACAAATGGCTTCCACATTTTATAGGTTTATTTCTTGTGACAATTAAGACCTTTTATTTGGTTACCATTAATTTTTACCTCTGATCGCTTGACCTAGGATACATATT